>NW_028162758.1:0-112500 GCF_964263955.1 Coregonus lavaretus | reverse complement strand
CGACTATCATCACAATACATTGTGTTAACACAGGCTTGGCCGACTATCATCACAATACATTGTGTTAACACAGGCTTGGCCGACTATCATCACAATACATTGTGTTAACACAGGCTTGGCCGACTATCATCACAATACATTGTGTTAACACAGGCTTGGCCAACTATCATCACAATACATTGTGTTAACACAGGATTGGCCAACTATCATCACAAGTACGTATATCAACACATTAATTTTCTAGTTTTATCATGTAATCATTTTCAGGGGCAATTTCATTTTGGCTTTATGCTTTCAAGTTACCACGTTCCATTCACCATTACACTCTGTTCATTCTGCTCCAGTCACTGCCTATCCTCACTGCAAGCCTGCAGACATCAAGCATCTGTGCCACGTGTTGACGTGTGTTTATGTGTTTAAATGTTTATGTGTTTATATTTATACTGGACAGAGAAGGAACCCTGGGGCTTTTATAGAATGCTAATGTCTTACACACACACACACACACACACACACACACACACACACACACACACACACACACACACACACACACACACAGACACACACACACACAGACACACACACACAACGCTGGAACCTTTGCCATGAGCTGTTAAAGCCATCGTCAGTTCGGGTCTTGATGTCACAGTAGTGATGATGTAATCACTAAGCGCCTGTGTTGTGATGAGTTATCTGCACTGGACGGGGACTAATGCCTTTTACCCTCTTCTCGCTCCTCCCCCTCCTCCCCCTCCTCTTCCTCCTCCTCCTCTCCTCCTCCTCCTCCTCCTCCTCTTCCTCCTCCTCCTCCTCCTCCTCTTCCTAATGTTCTTCCTCCTTCTCCCCTCTTCCTCCTCCTCTTCCTCCTCTTCCTAATATTCTTCCTCCTCCTCCTCCTCCTTCTCCTCCTCCTCTTCCTCTTCCTAATGTTCTTCCTCCTCTTCCTCCTCCCCTCTTCCTCCTCCTCTTCCTCCTCTTCCTAATATTCTTCCTCCTCCTCCTCTTCCTCCTCCTCCTCCTCTTCCTCCTCTTCATAATGTTCTTCCTCCTCCTCCTCCTCCCCCTCTTCCTCCTCCTCCTCCTCCTCCTCCTCTTCCTCCTCTTCCTAATGTTCTTCCTCCTCCCCCTCTTCCTCCTCCTCCTCCTCCTCTTCCTCCTCCTCCTCCCCCTCTTCTTCTTCCTCTTCCTCCTCCTCCTCCTCCCCCTCCCCCTCTTCTTCTTCCTCCTCCTCCTCCTCCTCCTCCTCCTCCTCCTCCTCCTCCCCCTCTTCCTCCTCCTCCTCCTCCTCCTCCCCTCCTCCTCCTCTTCCTAATATTCTTCCTCCTCCTCCTCCTCCTCCTCCTCCTCCTCCTCCTCCTCCTCCTCCTCCTCCTCCTCCTCCTCCTCTTCCTGTCTTCCCTGCTAGGGCAGTATGATGTTATGAAACGATTAGATCTAAATATATACGATGTAGACATCTGACCTCTTTAGTTGAGCAGCCAGGTCACACCAGATCCACTGCAGTATTAAACGTTTGTCCAGGTCCCCAGGATGCCGGAGATGCCTTCAATACTGTCCACTAGGGGCAAACGTGAACACCTATTTTCTATCTAGTAGGTTCGCAGCTTGCTACGGTGTTAAGCCGCGAGCTATGGCTTCGAGGATCGCGAGTTCAATCTCAGTGCTAGTTTAAACCTATCCCAAACCTTAACCCTTACCATAGAATTAATGCCTAATTAATGCCTAAAGCATTTTTATCTGAGACATTCCCTTTGCCTTCCTGAGCCTTCCTACCCAGGTGTCTCAATGAGCTCTCACAGTCTCACTGCAGAATTAGACATTTTTGCACTTTTCTCTAAACTTCAAATTTCGAAGTTGCTCCAAACGTCAAATTTAGAAGTTGCTCCAAACGTCAAATTTAAAAGTTAAGGGTCAAGGTTAAGGGTTAAGGTTTGGGGTAGGGTAAAAAAAATTAAATAAAAAAAATGAGTGTCTGCAACTGGGATTGAACACGCAACCTTTTGATCCAGAGTCATGGGATTACATAACCTTAGCAAAACCCAAATCTACTTGGCGGTAATAACGCTCACTGTTGCCCCTAGTGGTCGGTTTTGAAGGCATTTCCTGACATCCTCATGACATGGACAGACGTCCAGTTTAGAAATCAATCTTGAGCAATCTGGCTGGTCTAAAACAGATATTAGACCCAGGTCAGTCTAGTTTCCCTTCAATCCCAAATTTAACGCGGCAATCAGCAATTGAAACAATAACAAAGCTACTCCACACCCATTTCGGTAAAAAGCTGAGGGACGGAGCTGGATAAATGTATCCTCTCTCAATGTATAGACAGAGCTATGGATGCAAGGACTGACCATCCACGATATCAACATTATAACTCTAACCTATACAGACCAAGGACTGACCATCCATGATATCAACATTATAACTCTAACCTATACAGACCAAGGACTGACCATCCACGATATCAACATTATAGTTTTAACCATGTTTTGATGCTATACAGTGTTGATGTTTATGATGTTTACAACATTTGCATAAAATAAGTAACTATTTTGGGTTCTGACGGGGTACCACTGTCACGGTACTGATGTGGATGCGGTGGTGAAGTCAGGCGCAGGACACAGAGGATAAGTCAAAACGACTTTACTGAAATACTTGAACAAATACAAAATAAATGGCCTCGAAAACACCGGAGGCTAATTAATACGCGAAATGCGTAAAACACTCACAAACAAAAGTACCGAACCTCGACACCAAACGACAGGCGGACAATAACACACAACTACCAAACATAACACAGGGAAACTTATAGGTGACATAATCATGACAGAATACGAAACAGGTGCACTTAACTAGACATGACAAAACAAACATCGAAAACATCAAACGGTGGCAGCTAGTACTCCGGGGACGACGAACGCCGAAGCCTGCCCGAACAAGGAGGAGGAGGAGCAGCCTCGGCTGAAACCGTGACATTGCCACAGTGGAAGCATGTGACTTGATTTCCCGGTCTCTGATTTTCAGTTGAAACTCTGTGATCAACTTTTTATTTATTTGAAAGGAACACAGACAAGAACAAATAGCAGCAGGAATGTTTATACAACTAGAGACACAATACTGTTAAAATATATATCAGTATATTATGGAAACTAGTTATTGCAGATAAATACAATTATAATAAACCACATATACACATTGTGTTGTTTGGCTAGCCCCATGGATCCTAGCAGTGGATAGTTCTAAATAAATAATATCTATAAAAGTGCTGATCCAATGAGGTGTGGTGGTTGCCATCTTAGTTCCAACATCTTTTAGCTGCTGTCCAACCTGACAACATTATACGTCTTTGCTGTAATGACAGTGGTGAATTATCATTCAGTAATAACAGTTTGGGGGAAAAAGGTATGAGGATACCTCTTTCCAAAACATGTCCCCTGGTCACTCCCAGTACATATGATTAAAGGAGCCCAAGGCACCTTGATTACATAGATCACACAGAGGAGCGGTTGTGATTTCTATTAAATTATGTTTTCTAGGTGGACGGTTTACCCTGTGTATGAGATTAAAATGTATCAGCTGATGATTAGGATTGTTAGATGAACCCACTAAGTTCCTGATGAACTCAACGTGGTGAGCCTCTTTAGCAGCTAGTTCCATGGACACACTGATTCCAATGTCCCTTTGCCAAGGTCAGATGACTTTCAGTCAACAGTCTCTTTTGTGTAGCTTCACTCCGTAGCCCACATACTAGTCTGTCTCTAATGATGTCATTTAGAACAGCATTAAACTCAGTGTTCTGGTAGTTTCTTTAATGCAGCAGCAAACATTGTTACTGATTCCTCCCTCTTCCTGATGTCTCCTGTGGAACCTGAACCCTTTCAGCATTAATTAGTGGTTCTGGTGAGAAATGTCCTTTAAGTATCTCCACAATATCCCCATACGTCTTATTACCTGTTCTGTCTGGCTGTAGCAGGCTGCCTAGTAAATTAAATGTCTTTGGCCCCATTACACTAAAACATTGGGGCACAAAGTTGTCCTCACCCTTGTCATTTACAAGAACAAAATATTCAAACCGTTTTGTATATGAGCTCCACTGTTCAATACTTTTATCAAACTGTCCAATGTTTCCATCAATTCCAATAATTGTTCATTTCTCAATAAGCTCCTGATTGTCACTCACTTCAATATTGTCCTTAACCAAAGCAATATTTTCCTCACTCGTGTGATCTTCATTCACTTCACTCACTGACGTTTCCTCCTAAGTTCGCTCATTTAGCAGATTTAATTAAAAGGTTCGTCTTCACAGTTGAATAAATGTCCTTTCCTTAAATCACTGTATATTCCTCCTTTTTAATCACGTTGTTTTCCCACTCCGATGTCCGTCTCCAGTCCTTTTCTGCCATCCATGACGATGTTAACTCCAGTGGTGGAAAAAGTACCCAATTGTCATACTTGAGTAAAAGTAAAGATACCTTAACAGAAAATGACTCAACTAAAAGTGAAAGTCACCCAGTAAAATACTACTTGACTAAAAGTCTAAAAGTATTTGGTTTTAAATATACTTAAGTACCTCACAGTTTTGGGGGATTTCAACCTCCCTACGTCTACATTTGACTCATTTCTCTCTGCCTCCTTCTTTCCACTCCTCTCCTCTTTTGACCTCACCCTCTCACCGTCCCCCCCTACTCACAAGGCAGGCAAAACGCTTAACCTCATCTTTACTAGATGCTGCTCTTCTACTAATCTCACTGCAACTCCCCTCCATGTCTCCGACCACTACTTTGTATCCTTTTCTCTCTCGCTCTCCTCCAACACTACTCACTCTGCCCCTACACAGATGGTAATGCGCTGCCGCAACCTTCGCTCTCTCTCTCCCACTACTCTCTCCTCTTCCATCCTATCATCTCTTCCCTCTGCTCAATCCTTCTCCCTCCAATCTCCTGATTCTGCCTCCTCAACCCTCCTCTCCTCCCTTTCTGCATCCTTTGACTCTCTGTGTCCCCTATCCTCCCGGCCGGCGCGGTCCTCCCCTCCAGCTCCGTTGCTTGATGACTCATTGCGAGCTCACAGAACAGAGCTCCGGGCAGCTGAGCGGAAATGGAAGAAAACTAGACTCCCTGCGGACCTGGCATCTTTTCACTCCCTCCTCTCTACATTTTCTTCATCTGTTTCTGCTGCTAAGGCCACTTTCTACCACTCTAAATTCCAAGCATCTGCCTCTAACCCTAGGAAGCTCTTTGTCACATTATCCTCCCTGCTGAATCCTCCCCCCCCCCCCCCCCCCCTCCCCCCCTCCCCCCTCCCTCTCTGTGGATGACTTCGTCAACCACTTTGAAAAGAAGGTTGACGACATCCGATCCTCGTTTGTTAAGTCAAATGACACTGCTGGTCCTGCTCACACTGCCCTACCCTATGCTTTGACTTCTTTCTCCCCTCTCTCTCCAGATAAGATCTCGCGACTTGTGACTGCAGGCCGCCCAACAACCTGCCCGCTTGACCCCATCCCCTCCTCTCTTCTCCAGACCATCTCCAGTGACCTTCTCCCCTACCTCACCTCGCTGATCAACTCATCCTTGACCGCTGGCTATGTCCCTTCCGTCTTCAAGAGAGCGAGAGTTGCACCCCTTCTCAAAAAACCAACACTCGATCCCTCTGATGTCAACAACTACAGACCAGTATCCCTTCTTTCTTTTCTTTCCAAAACTATTGAGCGTGCCGTCTTTAGCCAACTCTCTTGCTATCTCTCTCAGAATGACCTTCTTGATCCAAACCAGTCAGGTTTCAGGACTGGTCATTCAACTGAGACTGCTCTTCTCTGTGTCACGGAGGCTCTCCGCACTGCTAAAGCTAACTCTCTCTCCTCTGCTCTTGTCCTTCTAGACCTGTCTGCTGCCTTTGATACTGTGAACCATCAGATCCTCCTCTCCACCCTCTCCGAGCTGGGCATCTCCGGCGCGGCTCACTCTTGGATGGCGTCCTACCTGACCGGTCGCTCCTACCAAGTGGCGTGGCGAGAAGCTGTCTCCGCACCACGTGCTCTCACCACTGGTGTCCCCCAGGGCTCAGTTCTAGGCCCTGTCCTATTCTCGCTATACACCAAGTCACTTGGCTCTGTCATATCCTCACATGGCCTCTCCTATCATTGCTACGCTGACGATACACAACTAATCTTCTCCTTTCCCCCTTCTGATAACCAGGTGGCGAATCGCATCTCTGCATGTCTGGCAGACATATCAGTATGGATGACGGATCACCACCTCAAGCTGAACCTTGGCAAGACGGAGCTGCTCTTCCTCCCGGGGAAGGACTGCCCGTTCCATGATCTCGCCATCACGGTTGACAACTCCGTTGTGTCCTCCTCCCAGAGTGCGAAGAGCCTTGGCGTGACCCTGGACAACACCCTGTCGTTCTCCGCTAACATCAAGGCGGTGACCCGATCCTGCAGGTTCATGCTCTACAACATTCGGAGAGTACGACCCTGCCTTACACAGGAAGCGGCACAGGTCCTAATCCAGGCACTTGTCATCTCCCGTCTGGATTACTGCAACTCGCTGTTGGCTGGGCTCCCTGCCTGTGCCATTAAACCCCTACAACTCATCCAGAATGCCGCAGCCCGTCTGGTGTTCAACCTTCCTAAGTTCTCTCACGTCACCCCGCTACTCCGCACACTCCACTGGCTTCCAGTTGAAGCTTGCATCTGTTACAAGACCATGGTGCTTGCCTATGGAGCTGTGAGGGGAACGGCACCTCCGTACCTTCAGGCTCTGATCAGTCCCTACACCCAAACACTCTGGATAAGAGCGTCTGCTAAATGACGTAAATGTAAATGTAAATGTAAAAGTAAATGTAATTGCTAAAATATACTAAAGTATCAAAAGTAAAAGTACAAGTATAAATCATTTCAAATTCCTTACATAAAGCAAACCAGACAATTTTCTTGTTTTATAAATGTACGTTCACTCAGACAATTTACAAACAAAGCATTTGTGTTTAGTGAGTCTGCCAGATCAGAGGCAGTAGGGATGTTCTCTTGATAAGTGTGTGAATTGGACCATTTTCTGTCCTGCTAAGCATTCACAATGTAACGAGTACTTTTGGGTGTCAGGGAAAATGTATGGAGTAAAAAGTACATTATTTTCTTTAGGAATGTAGTGAAGTAAAAGTAAAAGTAGTCAAAAATATAAATAGTAAAGTCAAGTACAGATACCCCAAAAAACTACTTAAGTAGTACTTTAAAGTATTTTTACTTAAGTACTTTACACCACTGGTTAACTCTCTTTCTTAACTATCTCGACTATGCACTTGCCTCTGCTAGCAATACACTGTGCTAACATTAGCCTAGACTGGACCACAGAAAATAACAGTTTTAAACAGTTGTAAAAACCCACTTCTTCCAGACAGAATAGTTCCTGTAGATTCAGACTTACTCATCACCAATCTGTTGTTATGTCTCGTGGGTTTCATAACCACGTCTGTACAACAATTCAATAATGATGAGACAGGAGACAGGAATCAGTTCAACCATTTATCTGGAACGTGATCATCTCAACACATACAAACCCCCATGATGCTCTGCAGCACAACCCCAATATACAACAAATACATAAATAAGTAAATGGAAACTAAATAAAACTAAGAGGAATTTAAATGTTCAGTTGTAGGAAGTAGGGCCATGGGATAGGGTCAGAAAGGTCAGTATGTTTGATAACTGGTTCCAGAGGTGACATAACAAGCATAAGGTCCATTATAACACAGTGAAGTAGAGGTGGGAGCTAAAAGCAGACATGGACAGTGAGACGGTGTGAGGAGGTCAGGGGTGAAACACTAGATCAGGACAGGTAGAAATGTCAGGGCTGGAAATAGACACAGATACACATTCTGATCATGGCTCAGACCTGACCTGAGACACCCAAACAGAAGATGCCATAGCAAAGTCCTATCCAGTAGGCTATATGGGATTTCCTTTCATCAAAATCCAACACATGGAAATGTGTCCAGTGTGTGTGTGTCCAGTGTGTGTGTGTTTGTCCAGTGTGTTTGTCCAGTGTGTGTGTGTTTGTATCAAGTTTGTTTGTGTGTGTGTGTCCAGTGTGTGAGTATATCCAGTGTGTGTGAGTGTGTGTCCAGTGTGTGTCCAGTGTGTGTCCAGTGTGTGTCCAGTGTGTGTGTGTGTCCAGTGTGTGTGTGTGTGTGTTTGTGTGTCCAGTGTGTTTGTATCCCCAGTGTGTGTGTGTGTTCAGTGTGTGTGTGTGTCCAGTGTGTGTGTGTGTGTGTCCAGTGTGTGTGTGTGTGTCTAGTGTGTGTATGTGTGTCCCAAGTGTGTTTGTGTGTGTGTGTGTGTGTGTGTGTGTGTGTGTCCAGTGTATGTGTCTGTGTGTGTGTGTGTGTGTGTGTGTGTGTGTGTGTGTGTGTCCGGTGTATGTGTGTGTGTGTGTGTGTGTGTGTGTGTGTGTGTGTGTGTGTGTCCAGTGTGTGTGTGTGTGTTTGTCCTGCCTGTGTGTGTCCAGTGTGTGTGTGTGTGTGTGTTTTTCCAGTGTGTGTGTGTCCAGTGTGAGTGTGTCCAGTGTGTGTGTGTCCAGTGTGTATTTGTCCAGTGTGTGTGTGTGTGTGTGTGTGTTTGTGTGTGTCCAGTGTGTGTGTGTGTGTCCAGTGTGTGTGTGTCTGTGTCCAGTGTGTGTGTTCAGTGTGTGTGTGTGTGTGTGTGTGTGTGTGTGTGTGTGTGTGTGTGTCCATTGTGTGTGTGTGTGTCCAGTGTGTGTTTGTCCAGTGTGTGTGTGTGTGTGTGTGTGTGTGTGTGTGTATGTGTGTGTTTGTGTGTGTCCAGTGTGTGTGTGTGTGTGGGTGTGTTTGTGTGTGTCCATTGTGTGTGTGTGTGTCCAGTGTGTGTGTCCAGTGTGTGTGTGTGTGTGTCAAGTGTGTGTGTGTTTGTCCAGTGTATATGTGTGTGTGTGTGTCCGGCATGTGTGTCCGGCGTGTGTGTGTGTGTCCAGTGTGTGTGTGTGTGTGTGTTTGTGTGTGTGTGTCTAGTGTTTGTATGTGTGTCCCAAGTGTGTTTGTGTGTGTGTGTGTGTGTCCAGTGTATGTGTGTGTGTGTGTCTGTTGTGTGTTTGTGTGTGTGTGTTTGTCCTGCGTGTGTGTGTCCAGTGTGTGTCTGTGTGTCCAGTGTGAGTGTGTCCAGTGTGTGTGTGTCCAGTGTGTGTGTTTGTCCAGTGTGTGTGTGTGTGTGTGTGTGTGTGTATCTAGTGTGTGTGTGTGCGTGTGTTTGTGTGTGTCCAGTGTGTGTGTGTGTCCAGTGTGTGTGTATCCAGTGTGTGTGTGTGTGTCCAGTGTGTGTGTGTGTGTGTCCAGTGTGTGTGTGTGTGTGTGTGTGTGTGTGTCCATTGTGTGTGTCCTTGGTGTGTGTGTGTGTATGTGTGTGTCCTGTGTGTGTGTGTGTGTCCAGTGTGTGTGTGTGTTTGTGTCCAGTGTGTGTGTGTGTGTGTCCAGTGTGTGTGTGTTTGTGTGTGTGTGTGTGTGTGTGTGTGTATCCAGTGTGTGTTTGTATCCAGTGTGGGTGTTTGCAGTGTGTTTGTGTGTCCAGTGTGTGTGTGTGTCCAGTGTGTGTGTGCCCAGTTTGTGTGTTCAGTGTGTGTGTGTGTGTGTCCAGTGTGTGTGTTCAGTGTGTGTGTGTTCAGTGTGTGTCCAGTGTGTGTGTGTGATTGTGTGTTCAGTGTGTGTGTGTTAAGTGTGTGTTTGTGTTTTCAGTGTGTGTGTGTGTGTGTCCAGTGTGTCCAGTGTGTATGTGTTCAGTGTGTGTGTGTGTCCAGTGTGTGTGTGTCCAATGTGTATGTATGTGTGTGTCCAGTGTGTGTGTGTGTGTGTGTGTGTGTGTGTGTGTGTGAATCCAGTGTGTGTGTGTATGGGAATTCAATGTGTGTATGTGTGTGTGTGTCCAGTGTGTGTGTGTGGATGCGTGTCCAGTGTGTGTGTATGTCCAGTGTGTGTGTGTGTGTGTTTGTGTCCAGTGTGTGTGTGTGTTAGTGTGTGTCCAGTGTTTGTGTGTCCAGTGTGTGTGTATCCAGTGTGTGTGTGTGTGTGTGTGTCCAGTGTGTGTGTCCTTTGTGTATGTGTAAGTCCTGTGTGTGTGTGTCCAGTGTGTGTGTGTGTGTCTAGTGTGTGTGTGTGTGTGTGTGTGTGTGTGTCCAGTGTGTGTGTTTGTCCAGTGTGTGTATGTGTGTGTCTAGTGTGTGTGTGTGTGTGTGTGTGTGTGTATGTGTGTGTCCAGTGTGTGTGTTTGTCCAGTGTGTGTGTGTGTGTGTTTGTGTGTGTCCAGTGTGTGTGTTTGTGTCATTGTGTGTGTCCACTGTGTGTGTGTGTCCAGTATGTTTGTGTCCAGTGTGTGTGTTCAGTGTGTGTGTGTTTTCAGTGTGTTTTTTTGTGTGTGTGTGTGTGTCCAGTGTATGTGTGTGTGTGTGTGTGTGTGTCCGGTGTGTGTGTGTGTTTGTCCTGCGTGTGTGTGTCCAGTGTGTGTGTGTGTGTGTGTGTGTGTGTCCAGTGTGTGTGTGTCCAGTGTGAGTCTGTCCAGTGTGTGTGTGTTAGTGTGTTCAGTGTGTGTGTGTCTAGTGTGTGTGTGTGTGTGTGTGTCCCCATTGTGTTTGTGTGTGTGTGTGTGTCCAGTTTATGTGTGTGTGTGTGTGTGTGTGTCCGGTGTGTGTGTGTGTTTGTCCTGCGTGTGTGTGTCCAGTGTGTGTGTGTGTGTGTGTGTGTCCAGTGTGTGTGTGTCCAGTGTGAGTCTGTCCAGTGTGTGTGTGTTTGTCAAGTGTGTGTGTTTGTGTGTGTCCAGTGTGTGTGTCTTCAGTGTGTCTGTGTGTACAGTGTGTGTGTGTGTGTGTGTGTGTGTGTGTGTGTGTGTGTGTGTCTAGCGTGTGTGTGTTTGTCCAGTGTGATTGTGTCCAGTGTGTGTGTGTGTGTCCAGTGTGTGTGTGTCCAGTGTGTGTTTGTCCAGTGTGTGTGTGTGTCCAGTGTGTGTGTGTGTGTGTCAGTGTTACCATGGTTATTATTTACAGGGACACTGAGGAGTCAACATAAACCCTAAACCCTGGATAGAGGGGCTCAGTGAATGTGGAGTGGAATGTGTACAGGTGGGTCAGTGTGTCAGAGGAGACTCTGTAGAAGGACAGAGTGCCGGCTGGCCAGTCCAGATACACTCCTACTCTGTGGGAGCTGGAGGAGGGGACGTCTATGGTAGTGGACTTATTATTGTGACAGGCAAAGTAACTGTTGTCATAGCAGAACAGACTCCAGGACTTGTCATTGGCTCCAAGCCAACAGTCATAACCCCCTCCTCTCCTGCTGATTCCTTTATATGTCACTCCTATATCAGCCCCTCCCCCACTCCACTCTACCTCCCAGTAACAGCGCCCAGTCAGACCCTCTCTACACAACACCTGAGGCCAGAATTCAAATCTCTCTGGGTGATCAGGATACGGCTGCTCCTCTGTCCTCCTTGTCACCTTTCTGTTCTCCTCAGACAGAGAGAGGTGTCTGTTTACTGTGTTTGGGTCCAGTGTGAGATCACAGACATCTGATGGATGAAACCAGACACAATATTAGAAATCATCATCATTCACATTAGAATGTTAACTCACTTTTCACTAATTCATTTAATGTAGATGTTTCTAGGTATCAAAAGGAGAAGTTAAGGTAACTTGAGAATTGTTGAATGATCATATGTTATAATGTATGGTAATATAAAACACACTTATTCCCATTAATTACACACAAACACACATCCTGAACACACACACACATCCTGTACACACACAAACACATTGAACACACACTCACACCTGTATGCAGGCATGAACACACACACATCCTGAACACACACACACACACACACTGAACACACACACACACACATCCTGAACACACACACACAAACACACACACATCCTGAACACACACACACACACACACACATCCTGAACACACACACACAAACACACACACATCCTGAACACACACACAAACACACACATCCTGAACACACACACACAAACACACACACATCCTGAACACACACACACACACACACATCCTGAACACACACACACACACAAACACACACATCCTGAACACACACACACAAACACACACACATCCTGAACACACACACACACACATCCTGAACACACACACACACACACACACACAAACACACACATCCTGAACACACACACACAAACACACACACATCCTGAACACACACACACACACACACACATCCTGAACACACACACACAAACACACACACATCCTGAACACACACACACACACACACAAACACACACACATCCTGAACACACACACACAAACACCCTGGACACACACACCCTGAACACACACACACCTTCATGCATGCATGAACACACACACACATTTCTAAAGTAACACGAACACGCCACACACACATACACAGACACACACATTGTCAAATCAACTCTTTGTAAACTTTGGTGTCCCTGATTTCTGCTTCTGTAGAACTACAGCTGATATTTAATATGACCAAGTAAGTAACGATGGTGGTCTTTGACTTTGACTTCACTTGAATTAAGACTTATTCTTAGTCATATTCTTCACAGCAGTCAACACTCACATTTTCTAAGTCCAGGTTTCATTGTGTTCTCCCCACCATGTTCCACACTGTAGCGGTAAGCAGAAGAACAGACAGTCATTGAGGGATACACCTGAACTCACACACACACACTGGACACACACACACAACACACACACTTGACACTCACACACACATTCAGCATATCACTTTGTATAAGCGGTGGTAAGAATGTTTGTCTGTGTGTGTGTATGTGTCCAGTGTGTGTGTGAGTCTGTGTGTGTGTGTGTGTCCAGTGTGTGTGTGTGTGTGTCCAGTTTGTGTGTGTCCAGTGTGTGTGTGTGTGTGTGTGTCCAGTGTGTGTGTGTCCAGTGTGTGTGTGTGTGTCCAGTGTGTGTGTGTCCTGTGTGTGTGTCCAGTGTGTGTGTGTGTCCAGTGTGTGTGTGTGTCCAGTGTGTGTGTGTGTCCTGTGTGTGTGTGTGTCCAGTGTGTGTGTGTGTGTGTGTGTGTCCAGTGTGTGTGTGTCCAGTGTGTGTGTGTCCAGTGTGTGTGTGTGTGTGTGTGTCCAGTGTGTGTGTGTCCAGTGTGTGTGTGTGTGTCCAGTGTGTGTGTGTCCTGTGTGTGTGTGTGTCCAGTGTGTGTGTGTGTCCAGTTTGTGTGTGTGTCCAGTTTGTGTCCAGTGTGTGTCCAGTGTGTGTGTGTGTGTTTGTGTGTTCAGTTTGTGTGTGTTTGTCAAGTGAATGTGTGTGTCCACTGTTTGTGTGTGTGTGTGTATCCAGTGTGTGTGTGTGTGTGTCTGTCCAGTGTGACCAGTGTGTGTGTGTGTCCAGTGTGTTTGTGTGTTTCCAGTGTATGTGTGTGTGTCCAGTGTGAGTGAGTGTGTGTGTGTGTCCAGTGTGTGTGTGTGTGTGTGTGTCCAGTGTGTGTGTGTGTGTCTAGTGTGTGTGTGTCCAGTGTGTGTCCAATGTGTGTGTGTGTGTGTCCAGTGTGTTTGTGTGTGTGTGTCCAGTGTGTGTGTTTGTCCAGTGTTTGTGTGTGTCCAGTGTACTGATACACATGGACCCACACACACACACTGGACACACACACACACACAGGACGCACACACACACTGGACACACACACACACACACACTGGACACACACACACACACAAACACACCACACACACACACACACACACACACTCTCTTTATATAACTTAGTCCAAGTGGTGGTCAGAATGTTTGTCTTAACTAGCCTGATAACTCCAACATGTCTGATATGAACATTGACATAAACCCTCTACATACTTGAGTTTCTCCAGTCTGCAGTGTGGATCCTCCAGTCCAGCAGAGAGCAGTCTGACTCCTGAGTCTCCTGGGTGATTGTAGCTCAGGTCCAGCTCTCTCAGGTGTGAGGGGTTTGACTTCAGAGCTGAGACCAGAGAAGCACAGCCTTCCTCTGTGACTAGACAGCCTGACAGCCTGCAAAGAGTCAAATCATATTAAAACCACACTGCTATTCTTTGGTGGTCAAAATAGTGGCAGTATATTTTTTCAACATATTCAGATATATCAATGTTCTGAAACCTGCCATATCTATTCATAAAATAATGTATCATTATTAAAAATTATCATAAAATTGCTTGTAGAGAGAAACATGTATTGTACAAATATTTGAGTAGACTGACCAGAGCAGTTTAAAAAGCAGTATCAGTCAAAAGACAGACAGTGAGGTATCAGATTTAGATTGTATTGAGTATACAGTCCACACCATATCTATTTTGACAAAGGTAACATTTTAAATGTGGCTCTATACTTCAGCATTTTGGATTTGAGATCAAATGTTTCATATGAGGTGACAGTATATAATGTCACCTTTTATTTGAGGGTATTTTCATACATATCTGTTTCACCGTTTAGAAATGAAAGCACTTTATGTATCTAGTCCCCCTATTTGAAGAAGTCATAAGTATTCTGACCAATTCACTTACAGTGTATTAAAGTAGTCAAAAGTTTAGTATTTGGTCCCAAACTCGTTGGTTGCATTTGCAGTTTGTTTTGGTTGTGTTTTGGGTTATGTTTTGTCCAATAGTAACTGAATGGTGGATGATGACTGGAGTAATTTTCTGTCTAAGTGAGTAATTAACATGTTTCTAAACACTACTAAATTAATCCTGATGATGCCATGATTAATAAAAATCATGAATGAATCATGAATAATAATGAGTGAGAAAGTTACAGAGGCTACAACAAAACATGCTAACCTCTCACCATTACCAATAACAGAGGGGGTATGATCCTTGTTCCTCTGTAACTTTCTCATTCATCATCATTCACCATTCATTCATGATTATTCATAATCATAGTAGCATCCACATGAATGTAGAAGTGTTGAGAAACATATTCTATTCTTACTGACAATACAAGTGAAGTGACTCCAAAATGACAGGACATTATTCACCATTCAGTTTCTATTGGGAAAAACATCATCCAAAACACAACCAAGACAAACTGCAAATGTATTCAACAAGTTTGTAGAATCACAAGCTTGATGTAATCACTGTGGGTAAGGAATATGGGACCAAATACTAAATGTTTGACTACTTTAATAATAATATAAGTGAATATGTCCAAATTATTAAGACTTTTTCAAATGGGAGAACTAGACACATAAAGTGCTTTCATTTCTAAACAGTAAAACAGATATGTATGAAAATATCCTCAAATAAAAGGTGACATTCTGTAGTGTTGCCTAATATGAAACATTATATCTCAAATCCAAAATGCTGGAGCATAGCACCAAATGTAAAACTGTAAGCTTCACTGTCCAAACACATATGGTGTGGACTATGTGTGCCTGGTAAACACATGTGGATCTGGTGAACAGTTATCACTTGTTGACTAACTACAGGAATACTGACCTCAGAGTCTCCAGTTTACAGTGGGGATTCCCCAAGACAGCAGAGAGCAGCTTCACTCCTGAATCCTTCAGGACATTGTTACTCAGATCCAGCTCTCTCAGGTGTGAGGGGTTTGACTTCAGAGCTGAGACCAGAGAAGCACAGCCTTCCTCTGTGACTAGACAGCCTGACAGCCTGCAAAGAGTCAAATCATATTAAAACCACACTGCTATTCTTTGGTGGTGAAAATAGTGGCAGTATATTTTTTCAACATTTTCATTTATACCAGTGTCCTGAAACCTGCCACATATATATAATTATTAGAAAAACTCATAATATTGTGTGTAGAGAGAAAAATGTATAGTACAAATATTTGAGTAGAGTGACCAGAGCAGTTTAAAAAGCAGTATCAGTCAAAAGACAGACAGTGAGGTATCAGATTTAGATTGTATTGAGTATACAGTCCACACCATATCTAGTTTGACAGTGAAGCTAACAGTTTAAATGTGGCTCTATACTCCATCATTTTGTATTTCAGATCAAATGTTTCATATGAGGTGACAGTATATAATGTCACCTTTTATTTGAGGGTATTTTAATACATATCTGTTTCACCGTTTAAAAATGAAAGCACTTAATGTATCTATTCCCCCCATTTGACAAAGTCATAAGTATTCTGACCAATTCACTTATAGTGTATTAAAGTAGTCAAAGGTTTAGTATTTGGTCCCAAACTCGTTGGTTGCATTTGCAGTTTGTTTTGGTTGTGTTTTGGGTTATGTTTTGTCCAATAGTAACTGAATGGTGGATGATGACTGGAGTAATTTTCTGTCTAAGTGAGTAAATAACATCTTTCTAAACATTACTAAATTAATCCTGATGATGCCATGATTAATAAAAATCATGAATGAATCATGAATAATAATGAGTGAGAAAGTTACAGAGGCTACAACAAAACATGCTAACCTCTCACCATTACCAATAACAGAGGGGGTATGATCCTTGTTCCTCTGTAACTTTCTCATTCATCATCATTCACGATTCATTCATGATTATTCATAATCATGGTAGCATCCACATGAATGTAGAAGTGTTCAGAAACATCTTCTATTCTTACTGACAATACAAGTGAAGTGACTCCAAAATGACAGGACATTATTCACCATTCAGTTTCTATTGGGAAAAACATCATCCAAAACACAACCAAAACAAACTGCAAATGTATTCAACAAGTTTGTAGAGTCACAAGCTTGATGTAATCACTGCAGGTAAGGAATACGGGACCAAATACTAAACTTATGACTAAATGAATTTGTCCAAATAATTACGACTTCTTCAAATGGGAGAACTAGACACATAAAATGCTTTCATTTCTAAACGGTAAAACAGATATGTATGAAAAACCTAAAATAAAAGGTGACATTCTGTACTGTTGCCTAATATGAAACATTATATCTCAAATCCAAAATGCTGGAGCATAGTGCCAAATGTAAAACTGTAAGCTTCACTGTCCAAACACATATGGTGTGGACTATGTGTGCCTGGTAAACACATGTGGATCTGGTGAACAGTTATCACTTGTTGACCAACTACAGGAATACTGACCTCAGAGTCTCCAGTTTACAGTGGGGATTCCCCAGTCCAGCAGAGAGCAGCTTCACTCCTGAATCCTTCAGGTCATTGTTACTCAGATCCAGCTCTCTCAGGTGTGAGGGGTTTGACTTCAGAGCTGAGACCAGAGAAGGACAGCCTTCCTCTGTGACTAGACAGCCTGACAGCCTGCAAAGAGTCAAATCATATTAAAACCACACTGCTATTCTTTGGTGGTGAAAATTGTGGCAGTATATTTTTACAACATATTCAGATATATCAGTGTCCTGAAACCTGCCATATCCATTCATAAATGAATGTATCATTATTAGAAATGATCATAATATTGCTTGTTGAGAGAAACATGTATAGTACAAATATTTGAGTAGACTGACCAGAGCAATTTAAAAAGCAGTATCAGTCAAAAGACAGACAGTGAGGTATCAGATTTACCGTATTTTCCGCACTATAAGGCGCACCGGAGTATAAGCCGCAGCAGCTAAATTGAATGATGTGTACATATATAAGCCGCACTGGACTATAAGCCGCAGGTGTTTTAATGTTTAATTACCATATGTAAGGGTTCGTGCACAGAGGGGATTGTCGGGAAAGAGATGGCTGCTTGAGGAAGCTCCCATTTATTAACATTTCAACAAACAAGTTGCATATTTGCATAACGTATTCCAGCAAAATTAGTTAATAGCGTCACAATCATTTAACCACTTAACTTTGGTTATTTTTGAAAAACCTTGAAAAAGTGTGCACATCTTTGAATATTTATCTACATTATAGCCTACAGTAGTACCATAACAAAAAACAAAGCTTACAGCGCTTGACGAGGCAATATCAATGGCTAAATTAAATGTGTTTTTTTTAAAGTGCAAAATAAAGTGCCTGTAACACGACAGTAAGCGCGTAAGCCTAAAGTTGCAGCAACACGGCTGCTTAAAATATTTGGTAATCAGCCTACCAGAAAAGTCATTAATCCTCGTCTTCATCTTTTAGGCTAAGGTGCAGTACACGGCTGTAACCAGAAAAGTCAAGTCATTAATCCTCATCTCCGTCTTCTTCCTGCGTACTAAAACCACCAAAGTCCTCATCTTCAGTGTCGGAAACGAACAGGCTCAGGGTGGCTTCGTCAGCCACTCTCCTCTCTCCTTCGTTGACGCTCTCAAAACCAACGAACTCCTCTTCGTCACTGTCGGAATCTAACAGCCTCTGAAGGGCCTCAGCTGTGGCGGCGTCCTCCTCTTCATCACGCAGCAGTCCAGCCTTCCGGAACCCGTTAATGATCGTGGATGTTTTGACACTCCTCCACGCTATCAGGATCCACTCGCAAACTTGAGCGAAAGTTGCTTTTCGCATGCGACCAGTTTTGGTGAATGATTTATCGCCGCTAGTCATCCACGCCTCCCACTGAATGCGTAGTGCCACTTTGAAAGCACGATTGACACTGATGTCGAGTGGCTGCAGATGCTTCGTTGTGCCCCCAGGAATCACAGCTGGAATCGAGTTTGTGCTCTTGATGGCTGCTTTCACATAATCCGTTATATGGGCCCTCATGCTGTCCAAAACGAGCAAAGCTTTTTTTGGGCGAAAGAATCCTCCAGGGCGCTTGACGTAGCACTCATTCAGCCACTCATTCAGCCACTCATTCAGCCACTCATTCAGCCACTCATTCATTACGCTTTCCATCATCCACCCTTTCTTGTTGACTTTAAAGGAGATGCCGTTCAGGATCTTTTCTTTTGGCATTGTAATCCGTTTAAAAATCACCATTGGCGGAAGCTTTAATCCAGATGCTGTGCAGCCAAGAACACAAGTGAAATTCGTTCTCTCGTGGCCTGTGGTTCTCAACGTGATGGACGATTCACCTTTCTTGTTAACAGTCCTAGTGAGAGGCAGGTCAAACGTCAAAGGCACTTCATCCATTTTTATGATCTGGTCCGGTCCGATGGAATATTCCTCTGTCATTCTTTGTGTGAATTCGCCGAAGTTTGTTATTTTTTCCTGGTAGTCGGGAGGGAGTTGCTGACACACAGTCGTCCGCGCCCTGATGGAGAGTCCCTTTCGTCTCATAAATCTGAAACACCAGGATGGTCCACCTCTAAAATTTTCAATTTTCATTTCGGTGGTGACTGTTTCAGCTTTCAGTCGGATCTGCACGGTGGAAACACCTCGGCCGTCTGCTCTCTGTGTGTTCACCCAATCTTCAAGAAAGTCTTCAAGTTCGGGCCATCTGCTTTTATTACCTCTTTGCATTGAGACAGTTCTTCCCGCTGGCGTCTCCAACGTCTCACCATTGACTCATTGATGCCAAGGCTACGTGCAGCAGCTCTATTTCCTTCTTTTACAGCCAGATTGACTGCCTTTAACTTAAAAGCTGCATCATATGCATTTCTACGTTTGTTTTCCATAATGAGGGTTTGTGCATGAAAACTTCCTTTGCACAAACTGTCTCGCTCTCGTAATGTCTGTCTGTCTTGCTCTCGTTCTGTCTCTCGTTCTGTCTCTCGTACCACTCTCGGTTCCACTTTTACTTTTGCGCGCTACCTGTCTCACTCTTTTCCGGCCTCCAGCTTTTCCTGCTGGAGCCCGCCGCTTAAAGGTGGGGGGCGCGGACCGGTCATAGAGCCCATAGAGTTAAAGTTGGTGGACTGTAACCTGTAAAATCCATAGATTTAGGAGGTCTTCTAGTGGCCGTTAGCTGTAAAAATCCATACATTAGCCGCACCGTTATATAAGCCGCAGGGGTCGAAAAATTGGAAAAAAGGCGCGGCTTATAGTCCGAAAATTACGGTAGATTGTATTGAGTATACAGTCCACACCATATACAGTGGGGAAAAAAAGTATTTAGTCAGCCACCAATTGTGCAAGTTCTCCTACTTAAAAAGATGAGAGAGGCCTGTAATTTTCATCATAGGTACACGTCAACTATGACAGACAAATTGAGGGAAAAAAATCCAGAAAATCACATTGTAGGATTTTTTATGAATTTATTTGCAAATGATGGTGGAAAATAAGTATTTGGTCACCTACAAACAAGCAAGATTTCTGGCTCTCACAGACCTGTAACTTCTTCTTTAAGAGGCTCCTCTGTCCTCCACTCGTTACCTGTATTAATGGCACCTGTTTGAACTTGTTATCAGTATAAAAGACACCTGTCCACAACCTCAAACAGTCACACTCCAAACTCCACTATGGCCAAGACCAAAGAGCTGTCAAAGGACACCAGAAACAAACTTAAAAAGATGAGAGAGGCCTGTAATTTTCATCATATGTACACGTCAACTATGACAGACAAAATGAGGAAAAAAAATCCAGAAAATCACATTGTAGGATTTTTAATGAATTTATTTGCAAATTATGGTGGAAAATAAGTATTTGGTCAATAACAAAAGTTTCTCAATACTTTGTTATATACCCTTTGTTGGCAATGACACAGGTCAAACGTTTTCTGTAAGTGTTCACAAGGTTTTCACAAACTGTTGCTGGTAATTTGGCCCATTCCTCCATGCAGATCTCCTCTAGAGCAGTGATGTTTTGGGGCTGTCGCTGGGCAAAACGGACTTTCAACTCCCTCCAAAGATTTTCTATGGGGTTGAGATGTGGAGACTGGCTAGGCCACTCCAGGACCTTGAAATGCTTCTTACGAAGCCACTCCTTCGTTGCCCGGGCGGTGTGTTTGGGATCATTGTCATGCTGAAAGACCCAGCCACATTTAATCTTCAATGCCCTTGCTGATGGAAGGAGGTTTTCACTCAAAATCTCATGATACATGGCCCCATTCATTCTTTCCTTTACACGGATCAGTCGTCCTGGTCCCTTTGCAGAAAAACAGCCCCAAAGCATGATGTTTCCACCCCCATGCTTCACAGTAGGTATGGTGTTCTTTGGATGCAACTCAGCATTCTTTGTCCTCCAAACACGACGAGTTGAGTTTTTACCAAAAAGTTATATTTTGGTTTCATCTGACCATATGACATTCTCCCAATCCTCTTCTGGATCATCCAAATGCACTCTAGCAAACTTCAGACGGGCCTGGACATGTACTGGCTTAAGCAGGGGGACACGTCTGGCACTGCATGATTTGAGTCCCTGGCGGCGTAGTGTGTTACTGATGGTAGGCTTTGTTACTTTGGTCCCAACTCTCTGCAGGTCATTCACTAGGTCCCCCCGTGTGGTTCTGGGATTTTTGCTCACCGTTCTTGTGATCATTTTGACCCCACGGGGTGAGATCTTGCATGGAGCCCCAGATCGAGGGAGATTATCAGTGGTCTTGTATGTCTTCCATTTCCTAATAATTGCTCCCACAGTTGATTTCTTCAAACCAAGCTGCTTACCTATTGCAGATTCAGTCTTCCCAGCCTGGTGCAGGTCTACAATTTTGTTTCTGGTGTCCTTTGACAGATCTTTGGTCTTGGCCATAGTGGAGTTTGGAGTGTGACTGTTTGAGGTTGTGGACAGGTGTCTTTTATACTGATAACAAGTTCAAACAGGTGCCATTAATACAGGTAACGAGTGGAGGACAGAGGAGCCTCTTAAAGAAGAAGTTACAGGTCTGTGAGAGCCAGAAATCTTGCTTGTTTGTAGGTGACCAAATACTTATTTTCCACCATCATTTGCAAATAAATTCATAAAAAATCCTACAATGTGATTTTCTGGATTTTTTTCCCTCAATTTGTCTGTCATAGTTGACGTGTACCTATGATGAAAATTACAGGCCTCTCTCATCTTTTTAAGTGGGAGAACTTGCACAATTGGTGGCTGACTAAATACTTTTTTTCCCCACTGTATGTATTTTGACAGTGAAGCTAACATTTTAAATGTGTCTCTATACTCCAGCATTTTGGATTTGAGATCAAATGTTTCATACGAGGTGACAGTATATAATGTCACATTTTATTTGAGGATATTTTAATACATATCTGTTTCACCGTTTAGAAATGAAAGCACTTTATGAATCTAGTCCCCCTATTTGAAGAAGTCATAAGTATTCTGACCAATTCACTTATAGTGTATTAAAGTAGTCAAAAGTTTAGTATTTGGTCCCAAACTCATTGGTTGCATTTGCAGTTTGTTTTGGTTGTGTTTTGGGTTATGTTTTGACCTAAAGTAACTGAATGGTGGATGATGACTGGATTAATTTTCTGTCTAAGTGAGAAGACAACATGTTTCTAAACACTACTAAATTAATCCTAATGATGCCATGATTAATAAAAATAATGAATGAATCATGAATAATAATGAATGAGAAAGTTACAGAGGCTACAACAAAACATGCTAACCTCTCACCATTAACATCACATAAACGGTGACATTCTGTACTGTTGCCTAATATGAAACATTCTATCTAAAATCCAAAATGCTGGAGCATAGCACCAAATTTAAAACTGTAAGCTTCACTGTCCAAACACATATGGTGTGGACTATATGTGCCTGGTAAACACATGTGGATCTGGTGAACAGTTATCACTTGTTGACCAACTACAGGAATACTGACCTCAGAGTCTCCAGTTTACAGTGGGGATTCCCCAGTCCAGCAGAGAGCAGCTTCACTCCTGAATCCTTCAGGTCATTGTTACTCAGGTCCAGCTCTCTCAGGTGTGAGGGGTTTGACTTCAGAGCTGAGACCAGAGAAGCACAGCCTTCCTCTGTGACTAGACAGCCTGACAGCCTGCAAAGAGTCAAATCATATTAAAACCACACTGCTATTCTTTGGTGGTGAAAATAGTGGCAGTATATTTTTTTCAACATATTCAGATATATCAGTGTCCTGAAACCTGCCATATCTATTCATAAATTATCAAAGTATTGCTTGTAGAGAGACAAATATAAAAGTACAAATACAGTGGTGTGAAAAAGTGTTTGCCCCCTTCCTGATTTGTTATTTGTTTGCATGTTTGTCACACTTAAATGTTTCAGATCATCAAACAAATTTAAATATTAGTCAAAGATAACACAAGTAAACACAAAATGCAGTTTTGAAATGAAGGTTGTTATTATTAAGGGAAAACAAAATCCAAACCTACATGGCCCTGTGGGAAAAAGTGTTTGCCCCCCCTGTTATAACACAACTCAACTGTGGTTTATCACACCTGAGTTCAATTCCTCTAGCCACACCCAGGCCTGATTACTGCCTCACCTGTTCTCAATCAAGGAATCACTTAAATAGGACCTGCCTGACAAAGTTAAGTAGACCAAAAGATCCTCAAAAGCTAGACATCATGCCGAGATCAAAGAAATTCAGGAACAAATGAGAAAGAAAGTAATTGAGATCCATCAGTCTGGAAAAGGTTATAAAGCCATTTCTAAAGCTTTGGGACTCCAGCGAACCACAGTGAGAGCCATTATCCACAAATGGCGAAAACATGGAACAGTGGTGAACCTTTCCAGGAGTGACCGGCCGACCAAAATAACCCCAAGAGCGTAGCGACGACTCATCCAAGAGATCACAAAAGACCCCACAACAACATCCAAAGAGCTGCAGGCCTCACTTACTCAGTTAAAGTCAGTGTTCATGACTCCACCATAAGAAAGAGACTGGGCAGAAATGGCCTGCATGGCAGAGTTCCAAGACGAAAACCACTGCTGAGCAAAAAAACCATTAAGGCTCGTCTCGTTTTTGCCAGAAAAACTCTTGATGATCCCCAAGACCTTTGGGAAAATACTCTGTGGACTGACGAGACAAAAGTTGCACTTTTTGGAAGGTGTGTGTCCCATTACATCTGGCATAAAAGTAACACCGTATTTCAGAAAAAGAACATCATACCAACAGTAAAATATGGTGGTGGTAGTGTGATGGTCTGGGCCTGTTTTGCTGCTTCAGGACCTGGAAGACTTGCTGTGATAAATGGAACCATGAATTCTGCTGTCTACCAAAAAATCCTGAAGGAGAATGTCCGGCCATCTGTTTGTGACCTCAAGCTGAAGCAAACTTGGATTCTGCAGCAGGACAATGATCCAAAACACACCAGCAAGTTCACCTCTGAATGGCTGAAGAAAAACAAAATGAAGACTTTGGAGTGCCCTAGTCAAAGTCCTGACCTGAATCCTATTGAGATGCTGTGACATGACCTTAAAAAGGCAGTTCATGCTCGAAAACCCTCCAATGTGGCTGAATTACAACAATTCTGCAAAGATGAGTGGGCCAAAATTCCTCCACAGCGCTGTAAAAACTTAATTGGAATTCAAATGTTTGATTGCAGTTGTTGCTGCTAAGGGTGGCCCAACCAGTTATTAGGTTGTAGGGGGCAATCACTTTTTCACACAGGGCCTGGTGGGTTTGGATTTTGTTTTCCCTTAATAATAACAACCTTCATTTCAAAACTGCATTTTGTGTTTACTTGTGTTATCTTTGACTAATATCTAAATTTGTTTGATGATCTGAAACATTTAAGTGTGACAAACATGCAAACAAATAAGAAATCAGAAAGGGGGCGAACACTTTTTCACACCACTGTAAAACTGTAAGCTTCACTGTCCAAACACATATGGTGTGGACTATGTGTGCCTGGTAAACACATGTGGATCTGGTGAACAGTTATCACTTGTTGACCAACTACAGGAATACTGACCTCAGAGTCTCCAGTTTACAGTGGGGATTCCCCAGTCCAGCAGAGAGCAGCTTCACTCCTGAATCCTTCAGGTCATTGTTACTCAGATCCAGCTCTCTCAGGTGTGAGGGGTTTGACTTCAGAGTTGAGACCAGAGAAGCACAGCCTTCCTCTGTGACTAGACAGCCTGACAGCCTGTAAAGAGTCAAATCATATTAAAACCACACTGCTATTCTTTGGTGGTGAAAATAGTGGCAGTATATTTTTTCAACATTTTCAGATACATCAGTGTCCTGAAACCTGCCATATCTATTCATAAATTAATGTATCATTATTAGAAATGACAAATTATCAAAGTATTGCTTGTAGAGAGAAAAATATAAAGTACAAATATTTGAGTAGACTGACCAGAGCAGTTTAAAAAGCAGTATCAGTCAAAAGACTGACAGTGAGGTATCAGATTTAGATTGTATTGAGTATACAGTCCACACCATATCTATTGTGACAGTGAAGCTAACATTTTAAATGTGGCTCTGTACTCCAGCATTTTGGATTTGAGATCAAATGTTTCATATGAGGTGACAGTATATAATGTCACCTTTTATTTGAAGGTATTTTTATACAAGTCTCTTTCACCTTTTAGAAAAATAAAAGCACTTTACGTGTCTAGTCCCCCTATTTCAAGAAGTCATAAGTATTCTGACCAATTCACTTATAGTGTATTAAAGTAGTCAAAAGTTGAGTATTTAGTCCCAAACTCATTGGTTGCATTTGCAGTTTGTTTTGGTTGTGTTTTGGGATATGTTTTGTCCAATAGTAACTGAATGGTGGATGATGACTGGAGTAATTTTCTGTCTAAGTGAGTAATTAACATGTTTCTAAACACTACTAAATTAATCCTGATGATGCCTTGATTAAGAAAAATCATGAATGAATCATGAATAATAATGAATGAGAAAGTTACAGAGGCTACAACAAAACATGCTAACCTCTCACCATTAACATCAAATAAAAAGGTGACATTCTGTACTGTTGCCTAATATGAAACATTATATCTCAAATCCAAAATGCTGGAGCATAGCACCAAATGTAAAACTGTAAGCTTCACTGTCCAAACACATATGGTGTGGACTATGTGTGCCTGGTAAACACATGTGGATCTGGTGAACAGTTATCACTTGTTGACCAACTACAGGAATACTGACCTCAGAGTCTCCAGTTTACAGTGGGGATTCCCCAGTCCAGCAGAGAGCAGATTCACTCCTGTATCCTTCAGGTCATTGTTACTCAGATCCAGCTCTCTCAGGTGTGAGGGGTTTGACTTCAGAGCTGAGACCAGACAAGCACAGCCTTTCTCAGTGACTCCACAGCCTGACAGCCTGACAGAGAGATCATCATGATTTCACAAACACACTGTTAATTTAACACCAGTAGTGTAGAAGGACAATGGCAGAAGGACAATGGCAGATGCATTTGGTTTATTCTCTTAAACAACATATAGATTCATCTTCTGTCTCCTAGAATTGTATGGTCATATTGTTATACTAATTTGAAGATCAATGCATTGATTCAATATGTTTTTCAATAATACATATATTTCTCTAAACTGAACATTTCTTCCTGATGATTAGTACTTAAATGTCATTTTATGTACTCACAGAGCAGCTCTGGAAGCTTTGACCACTGGCAGCAGCCTCAGAAGACCTTCCTCTGACCTGAAGTATTTCTTCAGGTCAAACACATCCAGCTCCTTTTCTGAAGTCAGCAACACAAAGACCAGAGCTGACCACTGTGCAGGTGACAGTTCTTCTTTTGAGAGACTTCCTGATCTCAGGTAGCTTTGGATCTCCTCCACTAGAGAATGGTCATTCAGTTCATTCAGACAGTGGAACAGATTGATGCACCTCTCTGGAGAGGGATTCTCCCTGATCTTCTTCTTGATGTACTTGACTGTTTCTTCATGGCTCTGTGAGCTGCTTCTTGTCTTTGTCAGTAGACCTCGTAAGTGCTTCTGATTGGACTCCAGTGAGAGGCCCAGAAGGAAGCGGAGGAAAAGGTCCAGGATTCCCATCTCACTTTGTAAGGCTTTATCCACAGCACTCTTGAAGACAGTAACTTCAGTAACTTGCGGTTCGGCCATTAGATTCTCATTGTTGTTGATGAATGAGAGGAACACATATACAGCAGCCAGAAACTCCTGAATGCTCAGATGCACGAAGCAGTACACCTTGTCCTGGTACAGCACACATTCCTCTTTAAAGAGCTGTGTGCACAATCCTGAGTACACTGAGGCTTCATTGACATCAATGCCAGCCTCTTTCAGGTCTTCTTCATAGAAAATCAGATTGCCCTTCATAAGCTCTTGAAAAGCCAGTTTTCCCAGTGACAGAATGCTCTCTTTATTCCAGTGTGGAACTGTCTCTTCTTTCCCAAGATACTTTTCATTCTTCTGTTTGGTATGAAACTCCACAAGGTGTGAGTACATCTCAGTCAGAGTCTTGGGCATCTCTTCTCTCTTATGTTTCAACATGTGTTCAAGGACTGTTGCAGAAATCCAACAGAAGACTGGAATGTGGCACATGATGTGGAGGCTCCTTGATGTCTTTATGTGTGAGATGATTCTGCTGGCCAGGTCCTCATCACTGAATCTCTTCCTGAAGTACTCCTCCTTCTGTGGGTCATTGAACCCTCGTACCTCTGTCACCTGGTCAACACACCCTGAAGGGATCTGATTGGCTGCTGCAGGTCGGGTAGTTATCCAGAGGAGAGCAGAGGGAAGCAGATTTCCCTTGATGAGATTTGTCAGCAGAACATCCACTGAGGTTGACTCTGTGACGTCACAGCAGATCTTGTTCTTCTGGAAGTCTAGGGGCAGTCGGCACTCATTCAGACCATCAAAGATGAACAGAACTTTGTACTTGTCGTAGTTGGATATTATTGATTCTTTGGTTTCCATTGAGAAGTGACTGAGAAGTTCAATCAATGTGTGTTTTTCCCCGTTCATCAAATTCAGCTCCCGAAAAGGGAATGAAAATACAAATTGGACATCCTGATTTGCTTTTCCTTCAGCCCAGTCCAGAATGAACTTCTGCACAGAGACTGTTTTTCCAATGCCAGCGACTCCCTTTGTCAGCACAGTCCTGATAGGCTTGTCTTGTCCAGTTAAGGGTCTGAAGATGTCGTTACATTTGATTGCAGTCTCTGGTCTTGCTTGTTTCCTGGTTGTTGTCTCAATCTGTCTCAGCTCATGTTCATTATTGACCTCTCCTGTTCCACCCTCTGTGATGTAGAGCTCTGTGTAGATCTTATTGAGAAGTGTTGGGTTTCCTTGTTTAGCGATCCCCTCAAATACACATTGAAACTTCTTCTTTAGATTAGATTTGAGTTCACGTTGGCAAATCACAGCAAGCTCATCTGAATGAAGAACTAACACAGATTATATTAATATTAAGTCTGTTTTAAAGCCTACAGTATTGTAAGGATGTTTTCTAAAGTTTACTCTCTTAACTGTTTTCATAATGCATTACAGACTGGTGTGACTGATTTATATCATTATTGATGGTATTATTAATGTTGAAAACTAGGCCAAAACATAGACCCTGATAGGCCTACATGTTATTTCAGACAGCCTCCAGTAGCCTGGGCAACATGTAGGCAAGATGTAAGCTGAATGATTTACCAGCTTGCTTAGTTCAAATTGACAGATTCATTTATTTAACATGAATAACAAGACGATTTTGAGGTAGGAAGTGCTTCTGTTACCAAGTAACCTGCTGGAATAGGCTACTGAGAATGGGGTCGTTATTTCAATCAATGAATCAAATATTAATAATATGATAATGAACTGATTAGGACAATGCTTGTCAACAACAGCCAGGTAATATTTTTTTAAATCTGTTGCCCCTGCTGCTACTTGATGAGGTCACTAGGTGTAGTATTAAGGCTGCTACAATATCATTGAGTTACACAGCTACTTTAGCTGTACTTTAGCTACAGCTTTTAAATGTTTGTTATAAAACAGCATTCAACATGAGGCAGACAGCTCTTACTTTTCTCCAGTGTGTCAGCAAGCTCCTTCTGGTTCATTTTCCTCAGGACGTGCAGTGTGATCTTCAGAGCCCCCTCTCTGGCACTGCTCTCCTGCTTCTCATCTTCAGCGTCCACCACTTCCTTATCCTGCTTCTGACTCTCAAAGCCTCCTGGGAATTCTGGACTAAGAATCCTCTTGAACATCTTCAGCTCATTCTTCACAAATGTCATAATATTCTCTTCAAGCAACTGAAATAAATCAAGTAAATAAGTTAAGCTAGAGAAGAAATGCTTTCTCATTAACACATGAATGAATGATTGACAGATCAACTTTACTTGAGGTAAACAAAAACAAATGTACATAACAGAACCACATACACTGAATATGGAGGCCAGGTCTGTTTGATGACTCTGGGAAGACTGACCACTGAGAATCTCTGACTCTGATCTCTCCTGTTGGTTTCTGTGGACAAAACATCAGATTACATTTCCTCATCCAGGGAGTACACGTACACACACACACATACACATGTACACACACACACACACGTACACACACACACACACACACACACACACACACACACACACACACACACACACACACACACACACACACACACACACACACACACACACACACACACACACACACACACACACACACACAGGGAGGGAATGTAGTGTTTGTTTAATATTGTTTCAGGACTATGAAAATGGAAAAAAGGGTTAGCCTATGGATTATGAAAACAACAAAAAGAAATGGGAAAATGGGAGAGGAGAAATGACTAGAGACAGTGTTGTTTAACTCACTGAACATGACCCATGAGTTCTTCTTACCTTTGTTCAGTAGAAAAGTCTCCCTCTCTAAAGTGTTCAGGAAGACCCATAGACCAGTCACTCTTCATGGACACACAGCTGGGTACAGGGGAGGCTGGTCTCTCCTGCTTGATTGGACTTCAACACAACAGAGACAAACATTACGTCTCTCATCTACTCTGAGCTCAGATGGGGAAACAAGAGTTTCATTCCAAAACGCTATGTATCCATTTTCAGAAATGTTGGTCAATTTGCTTTTATTGTTTAAAGAAATTCTGAAAGAGATTGGTGTGTTTTTTCACTAGCTAATCATGGTATACGATTGTTCAATGACAGACATGTATTTGTTTAAAATCTATCACTTGATGGTTTCATTTCAGAGAGACAAATAATCATGATTTTTTTGCACAATGCTATATCTGCCTCACTCTCAGAGAAATAATTAGTACTGCTAGGTTTACACAGTAATAATATATATCTGCCTCACTCTCAGAGAAATAAGTAGTACTGCTAGGTTTTACACAGTAATAATATATATCTGCCTCACTCTCAGAGAAATAAGTGCCTCACTCTCAGAGAAATAAGTAGTACTGCTAAGTTTTACATAGTGAAATGTGACCGATCAGCTCAATTTTATGTAGCAAAATTTGAAATTTGTGTTTTTTACATTGGATAAAAGTAGAGACTCAGCTAGAAAAAGGTATATCATACACTACAGTTGAGGAACAATGGGAAAGTAATTCTGCTTTGAAAGATGATAAACTTGTAACCTCTCTTTGAGAACATGGCCTTTGAAAGTTTTGGTACACCTACTGAAGAGCTCTTCTTTATCTACAGTGGTGTTACTTTGGCAGATAATGTCACCCATCTAAATAAATAGTATATATATAAATAAATAAATAAATATATATATATATAGTTAACTAAATGTATGGTGTTTTTGGTTTATGTCAGTTTCATTGTTTGTCATGCTATAAATGGTTATTTTATGGTTGTAAGTTGTACAATGAACTAGAAAATGTCATATTTTGTAATTCTGAGCAATTACTACTTTGGTAAGGATATACACTTTATTCAGTACTACTGCAGTTTCTAAATAATTCCAATAGATGGCAGCATAAGACCATGAATGACATTTCAGAAGGTTAGTTTAGTTTTCTCCCTGGATACACCACCACTCCCCCTCACAGGAAAACTCCTGCACACGCTTTTTACTGTCCCTTTCCACACTGCTAACGCAAGAGGAACGACTGAAAAAGCATTTAACAGATTACTGTGAAGTAATATAATGATGATTCATGTTTATTATTACCTGTTTTTATGCTCATGTTTTGAAATTATACTTCATTACTATAACGATGATCAATAAGCCTGAACATTAATTTAGTCACCTCTGGTCGAGAAAAACGTATTTTCCTAGTACATTCATTGTCAGATTCATCAACCAGCAGCGAGCACTCTGCCTTCTAGCACAAGCGACGGGCATGTTGAGGTACATTTGCTAACCGGGAGGGTTGCATGATGTAATTTATTGGCGGGCTGGAAGACGCACTCTTGTCTTACCTATTCCGAGGTTGTTTAATCGATATATTAGTTATTTTTAAATGCATGTATACTAGGGTTGAGGTTGGAGCATCTGACTAGTGATTATTTACCAGGGGTTCAACACCTGCTATAGTCACTATTTAATTGCTCTTCCAATAGCATCACAGGCCTAATACGAGATATATAGCTAACTAAAGTAATGAGTGACCATTTTAGAAAATCATGGGACATATATACTATTTGGTTGCATGCTATTTTATGTCAATCATATTGCTGCTTGTAGCCTATAACTGATGCTTCGTGGTCTTATGCTGCCATCTATTGGAAACATTTAGCAAATCAAAGTTATTAATTCACGTACAGACATTGGTGAGGCAGCTGAGAATAAAGTGTATTTTTCTTGTTAATTCCTTAGATCAGTCTCAAACCTGCCCCACCTATCCCACGCCAATTGCTGGACTTTCATACAGAGGTTACTAGGTCACCCAGTTCAAGCCACATTTGAAAAATAAAACAAAAGTGTCTTATTTATCAAGTGTTCTGTCTTGCAATAATAAATATCATAAAATAACTAATAACAAAAAAATAGCAAAATGTTTGACAGGTTTTGATTAACAAAAAATGTAAAATGCTATTTAGTACTATAATTGTATTTACTAAGATAATATTATTACTAAAATAGTTTCTAAAAGTGTTCTAGGCTACACTACCCTAGAATTAGGGTTAAGGTTAAGGCTAAAATAGAATTAGGGTTAAGGGTTAAGGTTAAAATACGTTATACCTAGGGTTAGAGTTTCTGTATTGCACTTTGTGACATCTGCTGGTGTAAAAAGGGCTTTATAAATACTTTTGATTGATTGATTGTTAGGTTTACTGTTTTTAAGGCTAAAAACTGCATGGGTTTATAGCTCTCTTGCTCCTCCTTGTGGCCGTATGTGGGTACTACATAACTCATTCATGACACTTGCTAGGCTCATAATCTGAGGTAGCAACTGTGTCAGATCTACAAATCCATTAGCTAGACCACCCGATTAGACAACAATCACCCCATTATACCCATTTGGTTTGCAACTCAGTGAACCTGCGCAGCCTTCGCTCAATTTGATGCCTGAACAAAGGTTTCGATACATATCAAATTACCCAGCAGCCATTTAGAAACAACAAATCGTCAAAGAAAAATGGTTATTTCTTAATTTAAAAATGTATTCTGGCTGTTTAAATCGGCCACATCTTGAAAAAGAGGACAGGGACATGCGTTTTGTTTAGGTTGTACACCCTTTTCTGAAAACAAATATGGTTAACCATGACCAGAAACGGTTTAACGTTTGATGGATATCCGCCAGCCATCGCTTACATGTTCGGTGAACACAACGTGTACTCAGGGGAGCAGTAACCCTCTCACAGAGTATCAATAACCTTGATAATAATAAGTTACTTGAGGTAAGCCTACAGTGTTAACTATATACATGCTGTCCTTAATCAAAAAGCAAATTGAACAATAAACTCCGGCATCTCAACACTGAAACGAACTCTGTCGTTATTCCCCAAGATCACTTCAGCCCACTCTGCTCCTAACTGGACAATATCCTGGCGCCACACCGGACGTTGTGGACGACACCAGAACACAGTTCTGTACGGGGACGCGGGCAATTCCAGAACGCGGACATGAGCAGAGCAACACAATAAACCAAACCCAGTCTTTACAGTGGCTTACATTAGTAATATTATTTTATTTATTTTTTATATGTAAAACAAACATTCAAAGTTTTGAGATCTGGGCCCATATCCACAAAGTCTCAGAGTAGAAAATTGGTCTTGATGAGAATACATTTTACTCTTATGGGTATAAATTAAAGCTATGCATGAAGCCTCTAGTCCCACCTAGTCGGCAGATATTTAGGACACCTGATGAGCTGTCCTAACCAGTTAAGAGTTAACAACAGGTGTCTTGATAATATTATAAAATAATGCAGTGAGTCAGTGGTTCCTGCACCACATGTAATTGCTTTGGAGTAGTTCAAAATAATATTTGTATATTTCTATATGATCAATCCAGAAATAATATAGACCTACATGCAACCGTATGTCTTGTGCTTTTGGCAATAATTTCTGTAGAATAATTATGTATAAGTGATACCATGTATGTCTGCATAGCATGTTGTCTTCATTTTGGCAGATTAACTCATGCTTATTTCTGAAGATTAACTCAGGTTTTCGCCCAGCGGCTAAAGAGTTTGAGCTGTGGCAGGAGATGGACCTATGGCAGAAAGGTGGCTGGTTCGAATCCCGGGCCGGGCGCTGGAAAAACAGGCGGGCTTGATCTGACCACTGGAGGGCTGCTGGGTTCACATCCTCAAAACATTCACCTTTTGTTGATCAGAACTCTAGAGGTTCTTCTTCACTAAACCCAACAATATATCTAACTTTTAGTGGTTCCATATATTAAGGAAGTGATAGAAGCCTTTTTGGTTCTATAAGGAACCTTCTTTTCTAAGTGTATAATAAACACGTTTTTCTTTTGATTATTTAATTACCTACATCATGTTTTTTCAAGTTATCCCTTTGGAGCGCAACATCACGTTGTTAAAAAATACTTCTAATTTGGGCATGGCTATAAAATGGCCAATTGAAGGCATCTAGGGCGAAATATGTGTTAGATGAAAATGAACATTGTATGCAACGTTGTAGGCAACATTATTGACAAGGGACCCTGATGCCTACGATGCCAAAGCTATTTAGAGTTGTTAAACGGGTGTGAAGAGTGTGTTGGTATAACGGTAATATTGTCAAAATTCTGCTTGTAACAACTATCAGAATTGGTTAAAAAAATATGCATCCATTATATTAGGCAATAATGAAGAGTAGGCAAAGTGGTCGTGTCGTATTAAAATTCTATCAAATGTCTTCCATTGCAACGAGTCCAGTCAGGGTGCTGCAGAACCCCTGCAGTACCTCCACTGACCCCGGATTGAGAACTCCTGATTTAGCAGATGCTCTTATCCAGAGCGATTTACGATAGCTCTTGAGATAGCTATATATTTTAGAAATAAACTTAACAAATTCTTCATAAAATTGTTATCTCACCTCTTAGCTTTGGTGTCATGTTCCCCAGAGAGACGCATTTTAGAGGCAGGGCCCCCCTCCTCTCTCTCTCCAGAGAGACTCATTTTAGAGGCAGGGACCCCCTCCTCTCTCTCCCCAGAGAGACTCATTTTAGACCACTGACCCCTAAACAGAGATGCAGCATGTTGGTTGTGGTGAACACAGTGACAACTCATTCTAGAATGTCAATTGTTCTCTTTTACTCATGATCTCTTAGAAATAAAACATTTACTAACAGACATATCGAAACAGTCAGGCTATTTAATGCAATCACATGAACATCTGGTTGTGACATCTCTTCTCCATGGTAACTGTCAATAATAATAATGAGTCACTGTTTGTTAAGGTAGTTATAGACAGTGCAGCAACACAAGGCCATGTCTCACACTTATTTGTATTCATTAAAAGTCGGCCATTTGTTGTCTTTGAATCTGAGAATGTAGACAGAAGGGCTAAAACGGGCATGATTGATCTGAGGGGAAATCATTGATACATTCAGAAAGTATTTTTGCAACAAGTAGGAGATTTATATTATGTAAAGTAGGCTAGGTTATAATATATAATAGTGGTTTGTTAGTGATATGCAGATGGAGGTCTATACCTCAGCTATAGCCTACATATCCTAGATGACCAGCCTAAACCTGTTCAGATCAGTTCCCATAACGTTATAGACCTACCAGTAGCAGGACAGAGCATGTACACTATATATATAAAAGTATGTGGACACCCCTTCAAATGAGTGGATTCGGCTATTTCAGTCACACTCGTTGCTGACAGGTGTATGAAATCGAGCACACAGCCATGCAATCTCCATAGACAAACATTGGCAGTAGAATGGCCTTACTGAAGAGCTCAGTGACTTTCAGCGTGGCACCGTCATAGGATGCCACCTTTCCAACAAGTCATATTTCTGCCCTGCTAGAGCTGCCCCGGTCAACACTAAGTGCTGTTATTGTGAAGTGGAAACATCTAGGAGCAACAACTGCTCAACCGTGAAGTGGTAGGCCACACAAGCTCACAGAAATATTAACATCATTAAATGAACTGCATTGCCATGAACAGATCTGTGACTTTATGGTCATTTAAATGGGGTTGAATATCCATCCCATCAGATTGTGTAAAGGATTTTATGAGTTCTGAAAAATACTGACTTGGAAGCATCTCTCTGACCTCACCCTGCTGAAACACACCCAAGTAAAGACCACATAGCTACAGTTATATGCTTTTCTGTTTTTACCCACTTTTACAGCCAATGTGTGCACTGGCATCCATATGAATCAGTGGAAAATACAGACTAGTTAGCCATCTCCCAATAGATGGACCCCACGCAGAACTTTCAGCAATGCAGCATCTTCAGTAAGCGAGTATTCCAGACACTCTCTTCTTATGAACCAGTTGCTATTAAATGAAGGTTTTTGGCACAGAAAACCTGCGGCTACGGTAGGATTCTAGGCTAATCTGGGCTGGCACCTCTGTTCCAAGATAGTCAGGAACAGTCGGAGGTGGAGGGGGCTGTGGAGCCATTATCCTGGCGGTGCTTGTGGAAGGGTGGGTAGGCTCTGCACACGGAGCTAACTGGAGCTCGGCAGCATCATCACTGTTGGGCTTGCCGGCGGCCTCGCTGGTTTGATGATGCTGTTGCTGCTCATCACTCTTCCTTTGGCTATGTTTGGCTACTTTTTGTACCGTTGTCTGAAGAAGCCTATTGTGGTGAAACGTCAGGAGTACGTTTTTTTTTTTTAACGTTTAAATGAGCCACATGGATGCTAACTGGGGACTCAGCTAAAACTAGACAAATACACCTTTTTATTTTGGTATTTTGGGGACCAAATAAATGTATACCAACAGTGGACAATTCCCAGCAAAAGCATGGAGCTCCAACTCTCTAGTGGAGAATAGAGGGAGTTTTCCCCTTGGAGAATCCAGAGTGGCTCACTGAAGAAAAACATATTGGAGAATAACAACAATCTCAATCTGAAGCTACAAAGAAAAAAGGGGAATTCTTCTGAAAATCAGGAACACCATTCTTCCTCCTGCCCCACCTATTGTCCCTGTATGAATATTAGTTGGCATCTAATTGAAGAACGTACTGCTTTATAGATCCCAGACTGACAAACAATTGTTTGGGCCTTACTTTGAGCACTTTGCACTGTGCCTCCATTGAGTCTCCATGTGTCAAGCAGTACAGAGAAACGCCCTCTAGATGACAGCAGAGGCCTGCTCTTGGATCTACCCTGTCTAACCACCAGTTTAGTGACCTTGTTCCATCAATATGTCCATACTACTTCACGACCAATTTGAGGTCTTGACCAGCAATGTCCCATTGGGCTCAACCAAGCCGAGAGTGAGGTTCTAGAAAGAGGACTGACTTTCATACCAACTCCTAAACAGGTGGACTGCGGGGAGCTCCGGAGGGATCTACACTTCTATCATAGAAGATTGAAGTTATTAGATCATTTTGATCATGAAACAGATTTTCCTTATATACTATTTCCAAACCCCTCACATTGGGAACCTCAGTTGGAGTCAGTGTCAGAAACTATACAGACTCTTATACGTAGGGATGTGGCTTCCTTTCACAATTCAGAACCAGACCTGTATATCAGCTTAACCTTACACATTTTTCAAAAAATCAAGCTCTAGAAACATTGAACAGCAATCAGAATATAGTGATTAAACCAGCAGATAAGGGGGCTCAGATTGTTGCAATGGATAAAGTGAATATCTTCTTGAAGCCAATAGACAATAGGATAATGGTAAACACTATGTTGCATTGTCCCACTCAACACAACCGGAAAACACAAAGATTAATCCAGGAGATAATGAGTAAACTATATGAGGATAAGTACATTACAGATAAACAGATGGTCTATCTTTTTGCGGCAGATTCTCCAAGGCCTAGGCAGTTTTACTTACTGCCTAAAATACATATCTCCTGAGACGTTGGCGGTTCCCTACGGCTGACCAATAGTAAGTGATTGTGTCTCAGAATCTTCCTGTATTGCTGATTATATTGACTTTTATATCAACCCTCTATCCCAGAAACACCCCAGGTATGTTAAGGATAGTTATTAATGCAGGGTTTATTACTATTGTATTACTCTTTATATTAACTTAGCTACTGACTTGTTCTATTGTTGTTGTCAAGAGGTTAACCTGCTAGTCAGCATTTCATTGCACTGTTAACTCCATGTATATGACAAATAAACCAACTTGAACTTAGAAGGGAAGGGGGAGGACAGCCAGAAAGGGAGGGGAAAAGATGGCCAGCTAAATTACAGTATGTGTCCTCAAATGTTATGTCATCTAAACATCCCACATTAGCTGGAAGAACTGACAAATGAAATGAATCATAGAGGTCTTCTAACTTATTCCATTCTACAGGTCCATTGTTTTGTCTCATGTCTCTTTATATTCATATACCCTGGGGGCTATGTAGCACATAGTGTTTACCATTATCCTATTGTCTATTGGCTTCAAGAAGATATTCACTTTATCCATTACAACAATCTGAGCCCCCTTATCTGCTGGTTTAATCACTATATTCTGATTGATGTTCAATGTTTTTAGTTGATTTGTAAGGTTAAACGGATGTACAGGTCTGGTTCTGAATTGTGAAAAGGAGGCTACATCCCTAACGATAAGAGTCTGTATAGTTTATGATAAAGTGGGTTATTTATTTTACATTGTTTAGCTGATATTGTGATGTAATAATATGTGTAATTAGAGGGGGAGGGGCTTACCTAATTTGTCTGAGTCTCAAGATTCCCTGTGTCTACAGGTCCATTGTTTTGTCTCGTGTCTCTTTATATTCAAATACCCAGGGGACCATGTAGCTGTATTGAAATCACCTTGTTTTATAACCTTCTTTGTTGCTCAGTGGTACTTCAGTTGGCCGGACCATGCCCAATTATTTCACACAGTAATGCTCCACCATCCACTCAGAGCTTATGCATCTAATGCATTCCTCAAATACTGCAGAGTTGTTAAGCAAGTCCCATCTTCATCCACATGTATTTGCTTATTTGTAAGATGAAACCTTAGGGGATCACTGTAGTATGTCATAAATGCATCAAAAATGGTTCAGAGGTCCTCAACAATGCTATTCTGTACCGTAGCTGGGATGCAGTGTTCTTCGCTGATGTTCTAAATAAAAATAAAAAATATTATTTTTGAGACCTTCAATTTGCTTTTTTTTCTTCTTCTTCTGAAAACCAGACTTTTACAATAAACGTTCATCAAATAAAACCCAGACTTTCCACTCCTTTCTGTTTCTCGAAGGTGGAAACTGAGCGCGAATGAGCATGTGTCAATTGAATATCCAATGACATAGGCCTAGGTGTCCAAATACTCATGGTTCAATCAAATCACACAATCTACTGATGGCGTGTCAACCAATCAAAATTTTGCATAACTTTATTGACTTGGCACATTTTCTGTCCAGAGATTTTGAGAAATAACAATCAGGAAAGATAAATCATAGAAATATATGTTTATTTTACATATTACAATAATTGTATAGTCTAGATTTAATTTACAAACAGACACATTCACTACATTTGTTCCATTATTCACTTAATTACTGATTATTTTCAGTAAACTCTTATTCTATAACATTACACTGCTAGTTTTACACATTATATTTATATATATTTACACTAACGTTCAAAGGTTTGGGCACACTTAGAAATGTCCTTATTTTCGAAAAGAAAAGAAATTTTTCTGTCCATTAAAATAACATCAAATTGATCAGAAATACAGTGTAGACATTGTTAATGTTGTAAACGTCTATTGTAGCTGGAAACGGGCTGATTTTTTAATGCAATATCTACATAGGCGTACAGAGGCCCATTATCAGCAACCATCAGTCCTGTGTTCCAATGGCACGTTGTGTTTGCTAATCCAAGTTTATAATTTTAAAAAGGCTAATTGATCATTAGAAAACCCTTTTGCAATTATGTTAGCACAGCTGAAAACTGTTGTGCTGGTTAAAGAAGCAATACCAACTGGCCTTCTTGAGACTAGTTGGGTATCTGGAGCATCAGCAATTGTGGGTTCGATTACAGGCTCAAAATGGCCAGAAACAAATAACTTTCTTCTGAAATTCGTCAGTCTATTCTTGTTCTGAGAAATGAAGGCTATTCCATGTGAGAAATTGCCAAGAAACTGAAGATCTCGTACAACGCTGTATACTACTCCCTTCACAGAACAGCGCAAACTGGCTCTAACCAGAATAGAAAGAGGAGTGGGAGGCCCCGATGCACAACTGAGCAAGAGACAAAATACATTAGAGTGTCTAGTTTGAGAAACAGACGCCTCACAGGTCCTCAACTGGCAGCTTCATGAAATAGTACCCGCAAAACACCAGTCTCAACGTCAACAGTGAAGAGGCGACTCCGGGATGCTGACCTTCTACGCAGAGTTGCAAAGAAAAGCCATATCTCAGACTGGCCAATAAAAAGAAAAGATTATGATGGGCAAAAATACTTTTTCCTTTGTAACTCTGCCTAGGTCAGCATCCCAGAGTCGCCTCTTCACTGTTGACGTTGAGACTGGTGCTTTGTGGGTATTAGGGGCTTTATTTACTCCACCCAACACAAACACATTTATATAAATACAAAAGGGATGTAACCCAAACACAGAGGGAGGTGTAACCTCTACACGGGACGAGAATGCACAATACTCGGTATGTAAACTGTAATACAATGTACTCACCAGACCAACGGACATGGGACAATAATGGACAAGGACAATGGGGAACAGAGGGCACATATAAGCACACAGCCAAGACAACACAGGAGTGTCTTCAGGACAAGTCTCTGAATGTCCTTGAGTGGCCCAGCCAGAGACCGGAGTGGCCCATCCAACCTGACAGAGCTTGAGAGGATTACATTTACATACTTTAGCAGATGCTCTTATCCAGAGCAACTTACAGTTAGTGCATACATTACTTATTATATATATATATATTTTTTTTTTTCTTCCATACTGGCCCCCCGTGGGAATCGAACCCACAACCCTGGCATTGCAAACACTATGCTCTACCAACTGAGCTACATCCCTGCCGACCATTACCTCCCCTACCCTGGACGACGCTGGGCCAATTGTGCCTCCCGGTCGCGGCCGGCTACGACAGAGCCTGGATTCGAACCAGGATCTCTAGTGGCACAGCTAGCACTGCGATGCAGTGCCTTAGACCACTGCGCCACTCGGAAGATCTGCAGAGAAGATAATGGAGACTCTCCACCAGTATGTTCTGGTTGTGGATGGGGCCTTGTAGTTGTAGGCCTTGCACATCCTGTAGTTACACATCCTGTAGTTACACATCCTGTAGTTACACATCCTGTAGTTACACATCCTTTAGTTACACATCCTGTTGTTACACATCCTGTAGTTACATCCTGTAGTTACACATCCTGTAGTTACACGTCCTGTAGTTACACATCCTGTAGTTACACATCCTGTAGTTACACATCCTGTAGTTACACGTCCTGTAGTTACACATCCTGTTGTTACACATCCTGTAGTTACACATCCTGTAGTTACACATCCTGTAGTTACACGTCCTGTAGTTACACATCCTGTAGTTACACATCCTGTAGTTACACATCCTGTAGCTACACATCCTGCAGTTACACATCCTGTTGTTACACATCCTGTAGTTACACATCCTGTAGTTACACATCCTGTAGTTACACATCCTGTACATTTATATTTACATTTACGTCATTTAGCAGACGCTCTTATCCACTTACAAATTGGTGCAAGCGACTTACAAATTGGTGCATTCACCTTATAGCCAGTGGGTTAACCACTTTACAATGTTTTTTTTTGGTGGGGGGGAGTGGGGGGGAGTGGGGGGTAAGGGGGGGGGGTAGAATAATTACATTATCCTATCCCAGGTATTCCTTAAAGAGGTGGGGTTTCAAATGTCTCCGGAAGGTGGTGAGTGACTCCGCTGTCCTGGCGTCGTGAGGGAGCTTGTTCCACCATTGGGGTGACAGAGCAGCGAACAGTTTTGACTGGGCTGAGCGGGAACTGTGCTTCAGCAGAGGTAGGGGAGCCAGCAGGCCAGAGGTGGATGAACGCAATGCCCTCGTTTGGGTGTAGGGACTGATCAGAGCCTGAAGGTACGGAGGTGCCATTCCCCTCACAGCTCGGTAGGCAAGCACCATGGTCTTGTAGCAGATGCGAGCTTCAACTGGAAGCCAGTGGAGTGTGCGGAGGAGCGGGGTGACGTGAGAGAACTTGGGAAGGTTGAACACCAGACGGGCTGCGGCATTCTGGATGAGTTGTAGGGGTTAAATGGCACAGGCAGGGAGCCCAGCCAACAGCGAGTTGCAGTAATCCAGACGGGAGATGACAAGTGCCTGGATTAGGACCTGTGCCGCTTCCTGTGTAAGGCAGGGTCGTACTCTCCGAATGTTGTAGAGCATGAACCTACAGGATCGGGTCACCGCCTTGATGTTAGCGGAGAACGACAGGGTGTTGTCCAGGGTCACGCCAAGGCTCTTCGCACTCTGGGAGGAGGACACAACGGAGTTGTCAACCGTGATAGCGAGATCATGGAACGGGCAGTCCTTCCCCGGGAGGAAGAGCAGCTCCGTCTTGCCAGGGTTCAGCTTGAGGTGGTGATCCGTCATCCATACTGATATGTCTGCCAGACATGCAGAGATGCGATTCGCCACCTGGTTATCAGAAGGGGGAAAGGAGAAGATTAGTTGTGTGTCGTCTGCATAGCAATGATAGGAGAGGCCATGTGAGGATATGACAGAGCCAAGTGACTTGGTGTATAGCGAGAATAGGAGAGGGCCTAGAACTGAGCCCTGGGGGACACCAGTGGTGAGAGCACATGGTGCGGAGACAGCTTCTCGCCACGCCACTTGGTAGGAGCGACCGGTCAAGTAGGATGCAATCCAAGAGTGAGCCGCGCCGGAGATGCCCAGCTCGGAGAGGGTGGAGAGGAGGATCTGATGGTTCACAGTATCAAAGGCAGCAGACAGGTCTAGAAGGACAAGAGCAGAGGAGAGAGAGTTAGCTTTAGCAGTGCGGAGAGCCTCCGTGACACAGAGAAGAGCAGTCTCAGTTGAATGACCAGTCTTGAAACCTGACTGGTTTGGATCAAGAAGATCATTCTGAGAGAGATAGCAAGAGAGTTGGCTAAAGACGGCACGCTCAATGGTTTTGGAGAGAAAAGAAAGAAGGGATACTGGTCTGTAGTTGTTGACATCAGAGGGATCGAGTGTTGGTTTTTTGAGAAGGGGTGCAACTCTCGCTCTCTTGAAGACGGAAGGGACATAGCCAGCGGTCAAGGATGAGTTGATCAGCGAGGTGAGGTAAGGGAGAAGGTCACCGGAGATGGTCTGGAGAAGAGAGGAGGGGATAGGGTCAAGCGGGCAGGTTGTTGGGCGGCCGGCCGTCACAAGTCGCAAGATTTTATCTGGAGAGAGAGGGGAGAAAGAAGTCAAAGCATAGGGTAGGGCAGTGTGAGCAGGACCAGCAGTGTCATTTGACTTAACAAACGAGGATCGGATGTCGTCAACCTTCTTTTCAAAATGGTTGACGAAGTCATCCACAGAGAGGGAGGAGGGGGGGGAGGGGGAGGAGGATTTAGCAGAGAGGAGAAGGTGGCAAAGAGCTTCCTGGGGTTAGAGGCAGATGCTTGGAATTTAGAGTGGTAGAAAGTGGCCTTAGCAGCAGAAACAGATGAAGAAAATGTAGAGAGGAGGGAGTGAAAAGAAGCCAGGTCCGCAGGGAGTCTAGTTTTCCTCCATTTCCACTTGGCTGCCCGGAGCCCTGTTCTGTGAGCTCGCAATTAGTCATCAAGCCACGGAGCTGGAGGGGAGGACCGAGCCGGCCGGGAGGATAGGGGACATAGAGAGTCAAAGGATGCAGAAAGGGAGGAGAGGAGGGTTGAGGAGGCAGAATCAGGAGATTGGAGGGAGAAGGATTGAGCAGAGGGAAGAGATGATAGGATGGAAGAGGAGAGAGTAGCGGGAGAGAGAGAGCGAAGGTTGCGACGGCGCATTACCATCTGAGTAGGGGCAGAGTGAGTAGTGTTGGAGGAGAGCGAGAGAGAAAAAGATACAAAGTAGTGGTCGGAGACATGAAGGAGAGTTGCAGTGAGATTAGCAGAAGAACAGCATCTAGTAAAGATGAGGTCAAGCGTATTGCCTGCCTTGTGAGTAGGGGGGGATGGTGAGAGGGTGAGGTCAAAAGAGGAGAGGAGTGGAAAGAAGGAGGCAGAGAGAAATGAGTCAAAGGTAGACGTAGGAAGGTTGAAGTCCCCCAGAGCTGTGAGGGGTGAGCCATCCTCAGGAAAGGAACTTATCAAGGCATCAAGCTCATTGATGAACTCTCCAAGGGAACCTGGAGGGCTATAGATGACAAGGATATTAAGCTTAAATGGGCTACTGACTGTGACGGCATGGAATTCAAATGAGGAGATAGACAGATGGGTCAGGGGAAAAATAGAGAAAGTCCACTTGGGAGAGATGAGGATTCCTGTGCCCCCACCCCGCTGACCAGATGCTCTCGGGGTATGCGAGAACACATGGTCAGACGAGGAGAGAGCAGTAGGAGTAGCAGTGTTCTCAGTGGTAATCCATGTTTCCGTCAGCGCCAAGAAGTCGAGGGACTGGAGGGTAGCATAGGCTGAGATGAACTCTGCCTTGTTGGCAGCAGAACGGCAGTTCCAGAGGCTGCCTGAGACCTGGAACTCCACGTGGGTGGTGCGTGCAGGGACCACCAGGTTAGAGAGGCAGCAGCCACGCGGTGTGAGGCGTTTGTATAGCCTGTGCGGAGAGGAGAGAACAGGGATAGACAGAGGCATAGTTGACAGGCTGCAGAAAATGGCTACAATAATGCAAAGGAGATCGGAATGAAATGAACTAAACATCTGGGAAAGGAGAGAGCGGGGCCTCCCTCACCACAACACCCAAATATAACTCTCCCAACTTCCACCTCAGAAACTATAATTGTTGTAAACTACAGCGGTTCAATGTTTTCTAGGAATAGACTAACTTAGTTTATTCAGCTAGCTGACTAGGTACAGTATTCTTCCGCGAGTCCATCGTCAACTTATTCAGCCAGTTAGTTAGCTAGAATAGTTAGCATACTAGCTAGCCATTGCTTTCAGACAAAGAAGAAACCCCTCCTTTCACGGCACGAACACACAGAGAGCCAAACTAACGTTAACTAGTCACCCATGTCCCGAATTCCTTGAACGACTATGGCTACCAAAAAACACAAATGTATGTTATGACTTTCCCCTAGCAGCTACTGTTAGCTAGCCAAGTGCAAAGCTAGTTGCACTTGGCTACACATCCTGTAGTTACACATCCAAGATATGGAAAACACTACTTGGAGATATGTCATCATTGATTGTTTAATGTTTCTGCTTCATATAGTTGGCAGCAGGTGCTTATGTCACCCTTCTGGCCACCAAAATCAGAGGAACTTAGAAGGTGGACCAAGTACCTGCTGACCTCCCACAATGCATGAAGACCAACTGTAGTGGCTGGAGTGTGAGGTGGTTGGTTTCTGTTGGATGTCTCCCAAACAGGAGCAGATCAACCTTGCTGCATCCACTGCTGCTGGGGCGTGTCAAGAAGAAGAGTCTTTCCTCTACTGTACTGGTAACACAGGTATTCATACTACTGTCTATCCAAGAAGAAGAGTCTTTCCTCTACTGTACTGGTAACACAGGTATTCATATTACTGTCTATCCAAGAAGAAGGGTCTTTCCTCTACTGTACTGGTAACACAGGTATTCATACTACTGTCTATCCAAGAAGAAGAGTCTTTCCTCTACTGTACTGGTAACACAGGTATTCATACTACTGTCTATCCAAGAATAAGGGTCTTTCCTCTACTGTACTGGTAACACAGGTATTCATACTACTATCTATCCAAGAATAAGGGTCTTTCCTCTACTGTACTGGTAACACAGGTATTCATACTACTGTCTATCCAAGAAGAAGAGTCTTTCCTCTACTGGTAACACAGGTATTCATACTACTGTCTATCCAAGAATAAGGGTCTTTCCTCTACTGTACTGGTAACACAGGTATTCATACTACTGTCTATCCAAGAAGAAGAGTCTTTCCTCTACTGTACTGGTAACACAGGTATTCATACTACTGTCTATCCAAGAAGAAGAGTCTTTCCTCTACTGTACTGGTAACACAGGTATTCATACTACTGTCTATCCAAGAAGAAGAGTCTTTCCTCTACTGTACTGGTAACAAAGCAGTGGAGGCTGGTGACTTGAAAAATCAAGGAGGATGGGAGACCCACGGTATAAGCGCGGAACGCACGGAGATGTCAAAGTGTGTTTCAAAAATCGTCAAATAGTAATTATTTTAACGTAAAGCATTTAATAAAGACATTTATAGTACAATATTATGGGGAATGGGAATGAGAGGGCTGCTTCCACAGTGTTGGGAAGGGATCACAGCAGTGATTGGATGAGAGGGCTACTTCCACAGTGATGGGAAGGGATCACAGCAGTGATTGAATGAGGGTATGAGGCATGTGTTGAGGTGTTCAGAGGCTTGACTTCAGTGCAGGACAGGAAGTGACTGGGAAGACAAAAAACAACAACACAACACACTACACAGTTAGACCAAAGAGCTGAGAAGGAGATAGTCCAAGCAAGGAGTAAAACCATTGATGTGTAATAATGTCATTGTGTTTCTGTATGTGATTGACTCTACATACAGTAACGAGAGAAAATTGATAGGGGTACTCACAGTGCTTGGAGAGGAAACATTTCAATGTGCCAGTGGATGAGCGGGCACATGAGACGTGGCTTCAGTTCATGTCAGGACAGAGTTGACAATGGTAGTAGAGTGGAGTGGTCATCACCTCTTAATCAGGGAACAGGAGGGGACTTAGCTGGAAATACACATAGCAGATACATTCCATTACAGCTGCACACTCATAGGTTTGAACAACAAGTTTCTCCGTGAAGTTAAACACAGAGTTCGCATCTCGCCCACTTGACACATCAAAGTGGCCCAAGAAACATTCCTGAATAAACGCCCTGATCATCCACATACCTGATGATAACTGACAACTGCACCAGACTGGTGGCACCATAGGTCCCAGAGTAGGGGGGCCATTTTACCTCCTGGGGCCCAGAGTTTTTCCTTATCTGTTAACCTAACCAGTAAAACTCTGGACCCTATGTAAAAAATGTAATGTAAAAAAATAAAGAAAAACCCTGGAATGAGTAGGTGTGTCCAAACTTTTGACTGGTACTGTACTTCAGATATGGCCTACATATCCTAGATGACCAGCCTAAACCTGTTCATATCAGTTCACATTGGCTATCAGTAGCAGGACTGATCACCTACAAATCGGTGTTAAGTCTAAATAACAGGGCATGTAGCCTAAGCCCAATATTTTCACAACATTTCCTATGGAGACCATCTGGGCCCGGTTTCCCAAAAGCATATTAAGGCTAATGTTGGGTTCTATTTTCTAAATAATTGGATTGATGGGATGACTAACTTAGAAAGAATGCATTCTTGACTGGGCTAATGTAGGTTGTGACACCTGGCAAGCTGTGATTGATGTGAAGAGCTGTTTTAGGGGGTAAAGGGAGATAAGGATTTGTGTCTCCAAATGCTAGACTATACTGGTTCTTTGTGATCTGTGAACCTTCCTTGGACGTAGGAATGGTGTCTAAGGGAGCTGGCTCTTCTCACTATGACAGGTTGTTATGATATGGACATATGCCTGGTAACAGAGATGCATCAACGGATTGGCTGAGTAAGTTTAAACCACGCTCAAGTCTTTACTCTGATTGGTCAGCAGAGAGGTGGGAAACTCCCTCTGTCAGAGTACATTATTGGGATCAAATATGTTTGAGTAGTAAACAGAGAAACAACAAGGAGTCCCAGACAGTTCACAATAGAACATAACAGAGGAGGGCATCGGTTACTAGGCTACCTACATTATTGGGATCATCTGGGCTCGTTGACAAAACAGACCATAAAACGCCTTTACACGCGAAGGTCCGCGGTGGGTCTGTGTAAACTAGCCGATTATATTGGAGACAGGTTTATAGCAGTGAATGGCATCTATTCATTTACTCTCATAGTATTTCTATGTAGAAGCAATATCAGCCAGGGAAACTAATTGTACTCACTTTATGATAGAACATTCCGACTTTTCTGCCTGACTGTGGCGATATTTACCTGAATTGTTAGGATTTCCTGGTTGATCACAACAAAACTACCTAATTCGTTCAAATAGAGATATAATTAAATGGGGTTTTCTTTGAAAAGATGGGCCTGGCCAGAATAGAACATTCAGTTTTCTGCCTGAGTGTTACGAACCCCGTGGCTTTAAAAGTCTAGGGTGGATGGAAAAGAGACCCGTAACATAACTCATGCGAATTAGAATATTGACAACAAAATACACCGACAAAACAACTGTTACGGTCAAACACAATGTTTATTATAAAACACACGGTAAACGGTTTGGGGAAAAAGGGCCTGAGCTGGACCCAAGGAATGAAACAATAAAGTAAAAAAATCCTAAACTGATCTTGCCTGCCTCAAGAACCGCTAAGCTTACTGCTAACCATATTAAAATACGGTGGGTGGTCCGCTCAGGTCTAACTAGTGTGTTTAGACAAGGTTGTCCTACGGGTAGTGTATGCCCAAGGGCCACCTGCTAAACCCCCCTTTCCCCAGGAACAAACAAACAACATAGGTCCAATATGGACTAGACAGCAAACGCGTGAGTACACAAAACCAAGACACCACAGTTGCCATACTCACAGAGAAAGAGAGTCTCTGTCAGAAAACACAACTGACTGGCTTTTAAAACCAGGGGATTCGATATGGTAATGCAAAACCAGAAACAGGCGGGGCAATACTGAGGAACGTCCACTGATTGGTCCACCTCAGCAATCAGCAGACGAACGGATGTCAGACAGGTGGGACACCCCAACGACAACCAATCAGGAAAACAAGGGACACCTGTGATTAGGGCTGAAGGAGAGGGAAAACAAACACACATACAGGATACCTGTTTCCATAACAACGTCTATCCAAACCTTGTTTAGGTACTAAGTACATTTTATTGGCCATCACACTCTGTGTTCAACCGATTTTAAATCCACGATTAAATAAAAAAACAGAGCTTTGGTGGCGTCCTCATTGCTTTCCATAAAGTAGGATTTTCGGCTAGAATGTTTATTGGTAGTTTGTCTCTAGGGTTTTTGAATAAAACCAAGTAATTGGCGTTCAGGCTAATGGTACGGCTATTTTACCTTGGTGAAACACATTATGTACGAAGTAACACACTGACAAGTTTTGATGATGAGTATATTGAGTAAAAGCTTGAGCTATTTCAGGATGTTCACTACCGGCAAAAACCATATCATCCAAAACCAGCAGATGTTTTTTTTTATGAGGAGGTAAGAATTCATCATCAGACAGGGATGCTGGTATTCCTTCAACAATTAGATTTTATTTTATTCAACAACTCATCATACAAAAGTTGATAACATGAATAACACCACACAACATTGTCAGGTTTCTGAGATAATACATGTTCAGAATTCTCTAAAATCCTTTTTACAAAACAAGTTTTACCGCTATTGGATGGTCCTGCGATTAAGGCTGAAAATGGTAGTTGCAACCTAGGATCAAAACTTTCTACAGCATCCATTGTATCTTCAGTGTTAAGACACAAGGATTGTAACATAAAGTCAGTAACCAAAGGGTAAAGTGGTCCAGTCAGGTAAAAGTCATCTCTTGTCACAGACGACCCGGAATCTTTTAGTAAGTGGGGCATTACCTAGATGGAACCCCTTTTAATCCCTAACAATATTTTTGTAGGAGTTTCAATATTTCTAAAACACTATTTCGGTCGTTTATAAAACCCTCGACTAAGCGTGTGATTGATTCCAAGTTTACACGCATGGAATTTTCATAGTTTTGTGTCACGCCTTTGGCTTTCAACACTACGTGATTGTTTTTAGTCCTAAAAGCATAGCGTTTGGGTCCACAGGATGACCACTCTATGATATGGTCACCATCTTCCAGTTCACTCGTTAAACCACCCAGATAGTTGCTAAAGGGGGGGGGGGGGGGTCAGGATTCCAATCACCAGGTTTGCTTCCATAGACCACAGAGTCTGTGTCATGGTAAAGAACCCGACTCTGCAGGTGCTCCATGAGGGTGTGTAGTTCAAGTCGCCCATAGGCCGTGGTAAAAGCTGCTAGAAACACGTTTCCATTACTCGGGGGTAGAACCCACTTCTTGTTACGTCTCCATTAAACCAGAGCTGTGTCTTGATTCAAGAACAAAACATTTGAATTGTCAGATTGGTCTGAAAAAACCAATCCCATAAATTATTCGGGATCTTTAATGATAGATGTTGTTAACATATTGCTTCTCCGGGCAAATATGCCCCCCAAACTGTTCAAGAAAAGCTTGCACACCTTTATTTTGGCTTTGTTGACCTCTATTCTGTCAGGGTCAAGACGTATGCCCTCTTTTTCATGATAGTCCTGAATGTATCGGTCTTTCCTCTCTTGATCAGTGACTGATGCAGGAAACCCTGAAGCCATTTGCTTGCCTCTCAAGAAGGTCTTGATGCACTCTTTAAAAAGAGAGTCTGATTTCCTGGGAAAGTTCCACACTTCAAAGACTTTGGCCACACGATACCCCTTCTCTATAGCCTTAGAGAATTCAACGGTGACCCATTTTATTTTTTTATTTCACCTTTATTTAACCAGGTAAGCCAGTTGAGAACAAGTTCTCATTTACAACTGCGACCATACACCATACACCGGTCAGGGCTCTTTCTTGATCTGAATGATCACAAGGCTTTTGTTCTGGGGTTTTCAGAAACGTTTCAGAAAGAGTAGTGCACCATTGGGGTCCTCTGCCGACCACTTTTCACCCTTGAAAGTCATGGTAGATACAGAAATAGGCAGATGAAACCCTGATTGCTGATTACTCTCAAAGTCATAAAACACACATTTCTCTGAATGTTCATCTTCATCAGATGGTTGAAGGTAGCACTCATGTTCCAATTCTTGAGCCACTTCTGGGTTTCTGCTTTTCAAAGGCCCTTTACAGATAGGGCAGTGTAGGATACCATATACGTGAGGTTGGGGGTTGTCTAATTTAAGGTTGGGGTTAGCTCGTTAATTTGTTTAATTAAGGAGCTAAGTTCTGGGAGTACCTGTGATAATGTGTCCTCATTTGCATGAGTTAAAGGAGGTGTGTGTTGTTGTGTAGGGGTTGGTCCTAGATCCTTCATTTGTTTGATTAATGAGCTTAGTTCTAGGGGTATTCTAGAAGTATCCATGTTACATACGGCTATATATCGTTTGTTTGGGAGTTTGTTATTCAGATTGCTGCTTATCAAATTTGACGTGTTTTTCTTACAGATGGCTATGTCTTGGATGTACCGACGTTTTAGCAAAGCAACCATACGTTTGTGTAAGTGGACCTCTCTGGCTTTCAGAGCCCTGTAAAAGGCTGTGAGAAACCTATCTTGAAGATCTATATCCTGATCCTCGTCCCCACTGACGCTGTCCTCAATCAGTATAGGCTCTACCTCAGAATGTATTGTATCAAGCTGATTAGCCGCATCATACCTCAACACATCATCCTCATCATAGCTCAACACATCATCCTCATCATACCTCAACACATCATCCTCATCATACCTCAACACATCATCCTCAACATACCTCAACACATCATCCTCATCATACATCAACACATCATCCTCATCATACATCAACACATCATCCTGATCATATATCAACACATCATCCTCATCATACATCAACACATCATCCTCATCATACATCAACACATCATCCTCATCATAGCTCAACACATCATCCTCATCATAGCTCAACACATCATCCTCATCATAGCTCAACACATCATCATCATCATACCTCAACACATCATCCTCATCATACATCAACACATCATCCTCAACACATCATCCTCATCATACCTCAACACATCATCTTCATCATACCTCAACACATTTATCCTCATCATACATCAACACATCATCCTCATCATAGCTCAACACATCATCCTCATCATACCTCAACACATCATCCTCATCAAACATCAACACATCATCCTCATCATAGCTCAACACATCATCCTCATCATACCTCAACACATCATCCTCATCATACCTCAACACATCATCCTCATCATACATCAACACATCATCCTCATCATACCTCAACACATCATCCTCATCATAGCTCAACACATCATCTTCATCATACCTCAACACATCATCCTCAACATACCTCAACACATCATCTTCATCATCAACATCATTGACACTATCATCATTGAATGTATTGACCTGTTTAGATGCAGTAATCAGTATAATCATCATCATCATCCTCTTCCTCCTCTTCCTCCTCTTCCTCTTGTTGTATTGGGTCTGCTATGCTTGTATAGGCCTTGGAGGAGCCCCAAAACACAATAGAATAAAATATATAAGAAATAGTGTATTAAAATAATATTAATAATAATAAATAAATTATAAGAATACATAAAAATACATATTTAATTTTTTAAATAATAACAAAAAATATATAATGCTTTTTTAAACAGTTAATTTATTATGTGTTAACATATCAATTTATCCTAACTCACTGTTTCTGTTTCTCACTGTTCGGACTTGGGTTACAGGGAAATAGCTGTCTGTTTGTTGACTAAACCTGTTTTTCTGTGGAGTCATGGAAGGCGTGTTTTCTTCCCACTGTCCATTGTCTGAGTCTGTCTTTTTACAAAAATAATAATCATAATATTGTTTTTAACATAGTCATTAAAAGTTATAACTATAATAAAACAGGCCATATCCATAAAGAGCATGTTCTTCAATCCAGTCGTTTTCAGACCAATCGTTCTCCTCGGTCAAAGGTGAAGCCATTCTGTCAACTTGAACTATGTGTCTGTGGAGCCGTGCTGGACTTTGAAATAGTGTCGGTGCCCTATTATATACTGAACGCCTCGGGGGGGTTTGGAGGCGTGTCTAGGTATGCCAATCCCTCTGTTCTTGGGTTGGTTTGAGTTTCGTCTATGTCAAAGCCTGCTGTACAGAAAGAGAGGAGAACGTCGTTTTCACAATCATTCAAGCAGTCATTCAACGGAGGAGTCCGTAATGCCTGGGTTGAACGCTGTACACGCTTCTACATGGAGAGTCAGCTGTAAACACAAGATTAGGTTTTTAAAACATAGTACACCTTTTGTTTATTGCTTATTATATAAAGATTATTACTAATTTAAATGTTGACTCACGTCTAAAATATCTTGATGGCGAGTGACTGAGTAAAGATACAGCTTCTGTCTGTTGTTCCTCAAACTCGTTATCCTCTATAACAATCACTTCTGTTTGTGATGCTGCTTCTTGATCCACATCAATTACTTTGGGTACCTCCTGCATAAATGTAGGGTAACCTGTAGAATTTACATAATTTTACAATATACATTTTTTACTTAAAAATACTGATATTTTACATAAAATACAATATAGTAATAATATTAATTAGTAGAAAGGTTCAGAACTTTTGTAAAACATCACAGTACAGTAGAAGAATATATGGCAAATAGAAATCCTATATGGATGGTGTTAAGAGATAGATGGGAGGTATTGAATAGAGTTGAAGGATGGGACTAATAACAACTAACAACAAATAATAACAAGATAACTAATAACGTAAGCATACTGTGTCCATAATAAGTATATAGGTTGTAGGTTGGGAGCTTTTTGGGAAAGAGCACAGTTAGAAAGATATGGCATATAGAAGCAAACCTGGATGGACATCATAAAAATGATCGGAGAGGTTGAGAGTAGAAGAAGTTCAGGAGCAAAAACAAACAAAATATAATTATTGTAAAATTGACTGTGTCCATAAAATGTATATAGTAAGTATAAGCTGGAAGTAGAGGCCTAAGCGTTGTTGTTCACTAGTTTACGCCAATTAGGGAAGGGGTTGGAAAGTAATAAAGGGGAATATATATTTTTTTAAAGGATATGTACTGTATGTATGTACAGTGAGGGAAAAAGTATTTGATCCCCTGCTGATTTTGTACGTTTGCCCACTGACAAAGAAATGATCAGTCTATATAATTTTATTGGTACAGTGAGGGAAAAAAGTATTTGATCCCCTGCTGATTTTGTACGTTTGCCCACTGACAAAGAAATGATCAGTCTATAATTTTAATGGTAGGTTTATTTGAACAGTGAGAGACAGAATAGCAACAAAAAAATCCAGAAAAAAGCATTTAAAAAATGTTATAAATTGATTTGCATTTTAATGAGGGAAAAAAGTATTTGACCCCTTCTCAATCAGAAAGATTTCTGGCTCCCAGGTGTCTTTTATACAGGTAACGAGCTGAGATTAGGAGCACACTCTTAAAGGGAGTGCTCCTAATATCAGTTTGTTACCTGTATAAAAGACACCTGTCCACAGAAGCAATCAATCAATCAGATTCCAAACTCTCCACCATGGCCAAGACCAAAGAGCTCTCCAAGGATGTCAGGGACAAGATTGTAGACCTACACAAGGCTGGAATGGGTTACAAGACCATCACCAAGCAGCTTGATGAGAAGGTGACAACAGTTGGTGCGATTATTCGCAAATGGAAGAAACACAAAAGAACTGTCAATCACAAAATCAGCAGGGGATCAAATACCTTTTTCCCTCACTGTATGTGTGTATGTATGTGTATATATGTGTGTATATATATATATATATATATATATATATATATATATATATATATATATATATATGTATATATGTATGTGTATGTGTATTATCAATTATCTAATTGAAGGGAAATACAATTTTCTTTCAAACCTTTTATTTTCTTCTAAAATGTTGCTACAGAAATGGAAGCATTTATATACAAGTTATTAAAGTTCACTATACAATATTGAATATTAAACTATTACACTAATGTTTACTACTAAACCTTTATATGGATCATAAACTGTATTATTACACAATACTGCACCTTACTAAACAATACATGTTTAAATGTATAATTATTATAATATTTTTTTTTCTCAGAAAAAAAGCAGAATCAGCATTGTTCTCCTTTTCAGGGGCCTTTTGTAACCCGACACCCCCATCAGTCTCCAAATCCCTGTCTTCAAGCTGTGAGGGACTCAGACGTTGCCTCTTCCACCAGGCTCTCCATGGCCTTCAAGGTTTCGCATGTTTTCTTTTCGATGATAGATCAACCTTCTTGCCGATAAGCCCATGTTTTGTCTTGAGAACAGAAGGGACCATCTTCGTAAATGTTCACGATGGTGGAAAAACTGTTGCACTTGTTTCATCATATCAAGCACCTTAAACCAATCTCGCCACTTGAAGCTAAAGACAGGCACAAAATAGTTGACCTCTGTGCAAGCGTTTTGAAAATACATACGAACTAACAGATTTGGTGGCATTTGCGCTATTGAATTCAGAACAACCTAAAATGGTCACTTTGGAGTCTGGACTCTACGCTACTGAAGACATTCGTATGACTTTCAAATCATCTGGCCCACAGACTTCCTCTTCCAATGCGTACCCAGGCAGGGATGTTCCATTCAGGGCCTTTTAGATCTGACATAGAGCAAGTCTTATCTTAAGCCATTCCCTCATGAGAAACGCAGGAGAAAAACTCCCGGTTTTTGTCTGAAAAAGGTTGTTGAGACAGCTGTGTGTGAAAATCTTCACTGTTGAATCGCCCGGTTGGCCTCCACTCATATCAATCCCACCATTAAAACAATCAGGTGCATCACAAAGAATGGCATCGATGGTTTTGTCCTTGTGGCCCAGACATGAAGGACACAATACACCTAGAATTGGTCTAGGAGACGTGTTTTCTGGAGTTTTCTGTGGTTCATTTCTCTTGAGGTTTCTTGTCGCTCGTAGTGTTCACAGGACAAGTCTAACACTTACTTATACTCAGGCAGACCTACCCGGAAATTACTTTTTCATTCTACAAGGGGTCACAAGCTCACTACACAGCAGCTCCATAAGTTCACTACAAAAAATTCCCAACTGTTTCACATTTTTCAAAGAGTTCAAACTTTAAGTTCAACTAGGTCAGTACACGACACATCAATCACCAGGCCATTACTTTTTATTTCAAACATGTTGTAGAGGGTTCTTTGCACAGTACTGATATTCTCTTATTCTTAAACAAACTTTAAACTTTAAACTAGAAAATGACACAGACAACGGCTTCTGAGTATATGTAAAATATCTTTAGTTATGCAATTGCAGGCAGAAGTTAATACAGAGTCAACAGGATTTGTATAGCTCTTCATAAGTTCTGCAAATTGTCCAAAACAATCTCTGCTTTTCATCCAAGCACGCCCCTCCCTGGCAGATCAGGAGCCACCATGTTTTCTTCTTGTGGCTGTGTGGAAGCAACGAGAAATTGAAACAATCCAGGTCTACCTGTTCCTCCAGTTGATCTCTATCCCATGTCCTTGACTACACGCCCAGACCAGCTGCAGGGAGCTACCAGGTCTACCTGTTCCTCCAGTTGATCTCTATCCCATGTCCTTGACTACACGCCCAGACCAGCTGCAGGGAGCTACCAGGTCTACCTGTTCCTCCAGTTGATCTCTATCCCATGTCCTTGACTACACGCCCAGACCAGCTGCAGGGAGCTAGAGGGAACCATCCTTACCAAAAGCACAGCATTGGTAGTTAAGAAATGTCTCTACTATTGTTAATCGTATTCATTGTTAACTATTAATATTTAACAAATCAGGTGAATATGTGCTCTTTCTCTCACAGCATAATATATCATATATTCCTCATCAACGTGCTTTACTTCAAAGAAACAGCTGCACTATCAAGTTACATAAGCACACACCCTAAATAGTGAAGAGAACATCCGGACAGGATGTCCTTAAAAGGTCATAAACACAGGACACAGGAAAACTCACCAATCACTTTTTGACAGCAACCGTCTACTATATTCTCTCTCACAGGAGTCTGTGAAACAAGACAGTTGGAGATTGAAACATTGTATGTGTATTCCCTTCCCCCAACTGCTCTGTTCACTCAGACAAACAAACCAGACTGCAGTTTCCCACGCAAGAATTGACTTCAAATCCTAAATTACTTGATATCTTACAGAAATACATAATTTTCCCCTCCTCATAATTCCATAGGTCTATAGGAGTGTCCCAGGTTTTCATTACAACCATTTCTAGTGCATATTGTATATGGTTTCAATATCTTACTATCAGATTTGATAAATAACAGATTATAACATGAAAAGCTCAGTGTTGATTTTAAATATAAACATTAACAGTCCACAAAAATGGTGTGTAAAATAGTATGTTGGCTTGGCTGATAAAAAGGGTAGATTGAATTTCTCTTTGCAGTTGTGGCTCCCAGGTCTACAGCCAATCAAGGACTAGCTACCCATCCCCCACTGCTGCTCTCACCCCCCACCCCCCACCCCATCCCCTGACATGCTGGACTCTCAGGTTCTGTTCAATAAAGTGCAGCAAAGCACAGTACAGTACAACTTTATTAGTCCATGTTACAGGGAACAAAGGGAATTTGTCTTTCTGAAGGGGTTGGTCACAGATCTGCCAGTTCAGATCAAATCCCACGTTTTGTTGTCTGGCTCAGGACTCAAACCAGTGACCTTTCAGTTACTGGACTAATTCTCTAACTTCCACCTCCTAACACTTCTAGCATGGGCTTCCTAGGCAAAGTTCCTTTTACACTATCCCATGTGTGTAGAAAACATGAGTCTGTCTCATGATCTGGTAATGAGGTAGTCCTGCCTTCAACTTCAAAATCAGTGTCACCCTCAGGTCAAGAAGGCATTACCTCTTGGTCTAATGGTCAAGACACTGTTTTTTCCCATGGGACACCTGGGTACAGATCCTGCCCATGAAATGTGCACACCTCTCCCAAGGCAAGGTTTTGTAGGGGGCTGTATTGCAGTATCACATTGCTCAGCTGTGTTCAACCCTTCATTCCATAGGTCATCAGAAAATGACTCATCCCTGCAGTCATTCAAAGTTTGAACTAAGGCTTCAACTAAATCAACAGCCTTTGACAGGTCAAGTGATGAAGACTGTAGCATATCTGATAGAAATGTTGCTTCTCCAAAAACGTTATGCCGTGTAACAAGGAACACAATGAATTGTAAATCTATCTGTGCAAGTAGACCTCGCGCCTCAACAGATCTGTCACCGTTGTGTTCTTGGACTATGTCTTGCAGGACTCGCTTAACGGCAGGCAATCTATCCATAATAGTATGTAGAGCAATATATCGACATGCCCAGCGAGTGTCACTTAGTCTCTGAAGCTCTCTAGGTGCACCTGGGTACATCTCTCTTTGTACGCTAAGCCATTTTTGATGCACATGTATGACCCAGATGTGAAGACATACAGTCTTTCTAGTAAGGAGAAGAACTGTCCTACCTCAGGGACAGCTTTGACTGTATCCACTAAAACTAAGTTTAGACAGTGTGCACTGCAGTGGAGGTAAAAGGCTTTGCTTGTTCTTTAATGCGTTGCCTGGACGCCTGAATGCTTGCCACTCATAACTGAAGCACCGTCATATGCTTGGCCTACTAGGTTGTTTTTGTATTCAAGACCATGACTTTCTAATATGTGTATGATTTAGTCAGTAAGCCCTGCTGCATCTAGTGGATCAGCCGATTCAAAGTGGAGACAGCTCTCATGGACAGCTCCACTGAAATAGTACCTGAGTACTGGAGATATCTGATCCTTTTGTTTTAACATCTTTTGTTTTCCGTTTGCCATTATGCTGAAGACCTCACTGTCTTTCACTTCTTCTATCATCTCTGTTGGAACCATGTCTGCCAAACAACTCAGAACCTCATTCTGAATCCCTTTGCTTGTGTATTTTAGTGTCTGACTTCGTCAGGAGAGGTTGTGTTTTTCTCTAGCAGGAGGTAAGCTTGGCTTCTCATATGGTGTTGAGTAAAGCTTAAACCATGTATTTAGATCGTAGGTAGGTAGTTTATTTAGGTAGTTATTGTAGGTTTCCGTAGGCAATTATTGTAGGTAAGTATTGTTTACGTATTGTTTAAGTATTGTTACGGCGGAGCCCGGCGAAGCACGAGGCTAGCTAGCTAGCGGGTAGCTACTGGTAACGTTTGTTGGTTATTATCTGTTTAGTGCAATGGTGGAGAGTGGTTTCCAATGTTAATGTGCTAGCTAATGTGCTAGCTAGCCAACGTAAATTTTTTTTTGCTGCGTTATGAAAGGAACTTGACACGGACATGAATTATCTGTTTTGTGTGTTAACACACTCTTGGTATGCTAGCTAGCTAGCGGGTAGCTACTGGTAACGTTTATTGGTAATTATCTGTTTAGTGCAACGGTGGAGAGTTGTTTCCAGTGTTAATGTGCTAGCTAACCAACGTTTAATTTTTGCTGCGTTACGAAAGAAACTAGACACGGACATGAATTATCTGTTTAGTGTGTTAACACACTCTTGGTGGTTTGTTGTAACCAAGTATTGGTGCTAAACTGTGTGTTATTGGATGCTAGCATGCTAGTTAGCTATGGCGTCATAGCTAGGCATCGTGGGCTGTTGTGGTTAGTTACTGTGGGTTGGCATTGTTGTTCGGCGGTGCCGGGGGTAGCACGAAGCTAGCTAGCTAGCCGTTCTTCAAACAAGGTCAACACAGTGGCCATTGCTAGCTAGCCAACAGACACGGACACGAATTATCTGCTTAGTGTGTTAACACACTATTGGTGGTTTGTTGTGACCAAGTGTTGGCGCTAAACTGTGTGTTTTTGGATGCAAGTGTTGGTGCTAAACTGTGTGTTTTTTGGATGCTAGCATGCTAGTTAGCTATGGTGTCATAGTTAGCTAGCTGAATAAAGTGGGTTGAGTCTATTCCTTTAAACATTGAACCGCTGTGGTTCACAACAATTCTGATTTCTAAAGGTGGAAGTTGGTAGAGTTTTTGTTCGGGTGGTTCAGTGAAACAATTATAGTTGTTAGAAGTAGAAGTTTTTGGTGAGGGAGGCCCTGCTCTCTACTCTCCCGATGTTTAGTTCATTTCATTCCGATCTCCTCTGCATTATTGTAGCCATTTGCTACAGCCTGTCAACTATGCCTCTGCCTATCCCTGTTCTCTCCTCTCTGCACAGGCTACACAAACGCCCCACACCGCGTGGCTGCTGCCTCTCTAACCTGGTGGTCCCTGCACGCACCCCACACCTGGAGTTCCAGGTCTCAGGCAGCCTCTGGAACTGCCGTTCTGCTGCCAACAAAGCTGACTTCATCCCAGCCTATGCTAATCTCCAGTCCCTCGACTTCCTGGCGCTGACGGAAACATGGATTACCACTGAAAACACTGCTACTCCTACTGCTCTCTTCTCGTCTGACCATGTGTTCTCGCATACCCCGAGAGCATCTGGTCAGAGGGGTGGTGGCACAGGAATCCTCATCTCTCCCAAGTGGACATTCTCAATTTTTCCCCTAACCCATCTGTCTATCTCCTCATTTGAATTCCATGCTGTCACAGTCACTAGCCCATTTAAGCTTAATATCATTGTCATCTATCGCCCTCCAGGTTCCCTTGGAGAGTTCATCAATGAGCTTGACGCCTTGATAAGTTCCTTTCCTGAGGATGGCTCACCCCTCACAGTTTTGGGGGATTTCAACCTCACTATGTCCACATTTGACTCATTTCTCTCTGCCTCCTTCTTTCCACTTCTCTCCTCTTTTGACCTCACCCTCTCACCATCCCCCCCTACTCACAAGGCAGGCAATACGCTTGACCTCATCTTTACTAGATGCTGCTCTTCTACTAATCTCACTGCAACTCCCCTCCATGTCTCCGACCACTACTTTGTTTCCTTTTCTCTCTCGCTCTCCTCCCACACTACTCACTCTGCCCCTACACAGATGGTAATGCGCCGCCGCAACCTTCGCTCTCTCTCTCCCACTACTCTCTCCTCTTCCATCCTATCATCTCTTCCCTCTGCTCAATCCTTCTCCCTCCAATCTCCTGATTCTGCCTCCTCAACCCTCCTCTCCTCCCTTTCTGCATCCTTTGACTCTCTGTGTCCCCTATCCTCCCGGCCGGCTCGGTCCTCCCCTCCAGCTCCGTGGCTTGATGACTCATTGCGAGCTCACAGAACAGAGCTCCGGGCAGCGGAGCGGAAATGGAAGAAAACTAAACTCCCTGCCGACCTGGCATCTTTTCACTCCCTCCTCTCTACATTTTCTTCATCTGTTTCTGCTGCTAAGGCCACTTTCTACCACTCTAAATTCCAAGCGTCTGCCTCTAACCCTAGGAAGCTCTTTGCCACATTTTCCTCCCTCCTGAATCCCCCCCCCCCCCCCCCCCGCCCCCCCCTCCTCTCTCTCTGTGGATGACTTCGTCAACCACTTTGAAAAGAAGGTTGACGACATTCGATCCTCGTTTGTTAAGTCTAATGACACTGCTGGTCCTACTCACACTGCCCTACCCTATGCTTTGACTTCTTTCTCCCCTCTCTCTCCAGATCAAATCCTGCGACTTGTGACTGCAGGCCGCCCAACAACCTGCCCGCTTGACCCCATCCCCTCCTCTCTTCTCCAGACCATCTCCGGTGACCTTCTCCCCTACCTCACCTCGCTGATCAACTCATCCTTGACCGCTGGCCATGTCCCTTCCGTCTTCAAGAGAGCGAGAGTTGCTCCCCTTCTCAAAAAACCAACACTCGATCCCACTGATGTCAACAACTACAGACCAGTATCCCTTCTTTCCAAAACTATTGAGCGTGCCGTCTTTAGCCAACTCTCTTGCTATCTCTCTCAGAATGACCTTCTTGATCCAAACCAGTCAGGTTTCAGGACTGCTCATTCAACTGAGACTGCTCTTCTCTGTGTCACGGAGGCTTTACGCACTGCTAAAGCTAACTCTCTCTCCTCTGCTCTTGTCCTTCTAGACCTGTCTGCTGCCTTTGATACTGTGAACCATCAGATCCTCCTCTCCACCCTCTCCGAGCTGGGCATCTCCGGCGCGGCTCACTCCTGGATTGCGTCCTACCTGACCGGTCGCTCCTACCAAGTGGCGTGGCGAGAAGCTGTCTCCGCACCACGTGCTCTCACCACTGGTGTCCCCCAGGGCTCAGTTCTAGGCCCTCTCCTTTTCTCCCTATATACCAAGTCACTTGGCTCTGTCATATCCTCACATGGCCTCTCCTATCATTGCTACGCTGACGATACACAACTAATCTTCTCCTTTCCCCCTTCTGATAACCAGGTGGCGAATCGCATCTCTGCATGTCTGGCAGACATATCAGTATGGATGACGGATCACCACCTCAAGCTGAACCCTGGCAAGACGGAGCTGCTCTTCCTCCCGGGGAAGGACTGCCCGTTCCATGATCTCGCCATCACGGTTGACAACTCCGCTGTGTCCTCCTCCCAGAGTGCGAAGAGCCTAGGCGTGACCCTGGACAACACCCTGTCGTTCTCCGCCAACATCAAGGCGGTGACCCGCTCCTGCAGGTTCATGCTCTACAACATTCGGAGAGTACGACCCTGCCTTACACAGGAAGCGGCACAGGTCCTAATCCAGGCACTTGTCATCTCCCGTCTGGACTACTGCAACTCGCTGTTGGCTGGCCTCCCTGCCTGTGCCATTATACCCCTACAACTCATCCAGAATGCCGCAGCCCGTCTGGTGTTCAACCTTCCCAAGTTCTCTCACGTCACCCCCCTCCTCCGCACACTCCACTGGCTTCCAGTTGAAGCTCGCATCCGCTACAAGACCATGGTGCTTGCCTATGGAGCAGTGAGGGGAACGGCACCTCTGTACCTTCGGGCTCTGATCAGTCCCTACACCCAAACGAGGGCATTGCGTTCATCCACCTCTGGCCTGCTGGCTCCCCTTCCTCTGCGGAAGCATAGTTCCCGCTCAGCCCAGTCAAAACTGTTCGCTGCTCTGGCACCCCAATGATGGAACAAGCTCCCTCATGACGCCAGGACAGCGGAGTCACTCACCACCTTCCGGAGACATTTGAAATCCCACCTCTTTAAGGAATACCTGGGATAGGATAAAGTAATCCTTCTACCCCCCCCCCCCCCCCCCAAAATTGTAAAGTGGTTATCCCACTGCCTATAGGGTGAATGCACCAATTTGTGAGTCGCTCTGTTTAGGAGCGTCTGCTTAATGACGTAAATGTGCCCTTGAGCAAGGCACTTAACCCTAATTGCTCCTGTAAGTCGCTCTGGATAAGAGCGTCTGCTAAATGACTAAAATGTATGTAAATGTAAATGTATTTTGCATTATGAATGGAAGTCAACCTTTTTTCCACAGTTGTGTCATGCTTAGCTATTGTTTCTAGGATTGCCATGAAGTTCGCTTTATTATCAGACTCTGCAGACTCATCGTGTCCTCTTTGTGCAATGTTTTGTGTGGCTGTAAGTAGTAGTACTTCTCCTATTGTTTTAATATAGGCCCCATTTTCTTGAACCTGTTTGTTGTGTTCCTTGTTTAGGGCATTTACCAGTGTTGCATTACTTTTTACAGCTTTCTGATTGACTCTCCATGTAATCGTTGCTTGTTTGTGCCACTCAGACCTTGCATGAATTGCAAATCCCCCCGTCTTTGTAAGTTGCCTTCTTCCAGTTGTCAAAACCCAATTTTGAATCAAATCCAGTCTCTGAGACAGGCGTAACAAAACACAAGAGTCTGATTTGTTTGAATATTGAAGCCAGGTGTGGATGTGGTACCAGGCCACCTTGAAGCACCTCCTCCTGTCCCCCATCAGAGTTCTTGGGTCCATGTTCATCACTGGCTGCACCGGTGGCTCCTCCCGGGATTGGCTGACATCACTCTCAGTCTCTCCAATGGTCTTCCTGCTGTCTCTCTCTCTGCTCTCTCTTGCTCTCTCCACACCTGAACCCTCTGGCTCTGTCTGACTTTCTGCCTTGTCTTTTCTTTGGAAGAAACATGAAGTCCTTTTTTCTCTTCGTGTTGGTGACAACTATAGAGCAAAAGCAATGGGGACCAAGCTTATTCATTCATTTACTGAAAATAACTGACTCGCTAGGTAGCTAGCTTTCATGTCTAACCTTTTAACGTTACAATGCATTTACTGAGTGTGGTTTAAGTAAAAGCACTCAGCAACCTGCGTTTTTGATCAAATATTATACCCTTTTTCATATTGCCATACATTTTCGATGCCTGACTGTTAGAATTAGCTACAAAACTAAACCAAAAACAATGCAAACGAATACATAGCCCAGAATTCAAGCCAATTCCTTCATTAATTCACAAAGAAAGTAACAAACGGACAGGTTAACATTAGCTGATCTAACGTTACACTTCTGTAATGCATTTAATAGTTAACGATGTTACAAATACAACATATTCAACATGTTGCTCACCTCTCTTTATTTCCTTCTTCTTGCTTGAACGATATTATTCGCGACAAATTTCTTTCAACTTCTGAATAGAAAAAAACTTGCAGATCCATGTGGTACGATACTGCTGTGTTCCGCCTAAAGGAGTCCCACTAGAAAATGTGTTGGGTTACTTTAGTGTTCCGCTTCGCCACTGTCTAATAACGGATGTAAAAAAATCAATAAAATAAAACATGATCGCAAAAATGAATTCTGTGATAATTATTTCAGACTCCGCATTTAGAGGGGCCACAAGGGGGTCCAAGCTTGTTGTCACAGGGGCACTGCCCCCCCCCCCCCCAGAACCGCTAGTGTCTCACAGCCCTTCTTCGGCCTCGGCGGATGCTAGCTCAGAAGAAGCACCAGCATGGTTCAGAATGGTGATGGACAAGGGTATAACAACAATCCAAGAGACACTTTCTGAACGCCTCAGCAAAATTGATGTGCTGGTCGATAAACTCCACGAAGACCAGAAAGTCACAAAGGGAACGAGTGACAAAGTTACAATAAGATCATGCTGACCAACAGGCTGCCATCCTGGACGTCCGCCTGGAAGTGGATCAAAAGCTTTAGGAGTTGGAAGACGCCATCTCTAAACTCGAGAAATTAGATTCTTACGAACATTTCCAAAAGTGCTTGAATTTGAGATTTCAAGGTTTCCCGGAGGCCGTGGAGGGAAGAGACGCCATCTCCTTTCTACAGGAATGGATTCCCAAAATTCTGGATCTACCCCCTTCCGCGCACCCACTGGAAATGGAGAGGGCCCATCGCACCCTACAGAGGCGGCTGCCTGACCAGGTTGCACCCAGGTCATTTGTCGTTACATTTCTACGGTACCAGGACACTGTCCGCATCCTCTCTGCTGCCCGAGCAAAGGGAGAGCTCAAGTACGGAGATGCCAGAATCATGATCTTTCCGGATCTTTCTCCCATACTACACAAGAGGAGGATGGCTTTCTCCCCACTGAAGAGGCTTCTGCGGCAGGCTGGCTCGGCATACGGCCTGCTGCTACCCAACGGCTTTGTGGACGTAAACCAAGAATGGTGAGCGCACATTTGACTCTGTGAAGACGGCTGAAACATACATGAGGAAAGAACTCCCTGACTTGTTCCCGTCTACTACATCAGGAGGAACTGTCTTTTGAACTTGGATACAGTGGATAGTGAACTGTTAGAACATGAGGATACAACCAAATGACTCATAGGATCGGCTAGCTGGCTGGCTAGATGGCTAGCGCCATAATGCCAGGCCAGGTAAAGTTGGATCATAGCTAATGTTGACTGGCTGGCTGGCTAGATGGCTAGCACCATAATGACAGGCCAGGTAAAGTTGGATCATAGCTAATGTTGACTGGCTGGCTGGCTAGATGGCTAGCACCATAATGACAGGCCAGGTAAAGTTGGATCATAGCTAATGTTGACTGGCTGGCTGGCTAGATGGCTAGCACCATAATGACAGGCCAGGTAAAGTTGGATCATAGCTAATGTTGACTGGCTGGCTGGCTAGATGGCTAGCACCATAATGACAGGCCAGGTAAAGTTGGATCATAGCTAATGTTGACTGGCTGGCTGGCTAGATGGCTAGCGCCATAATGACAGGCCAGGTAAAGTTGGATCATAGCTAATGTTGATTGCGCTATTTAGCCAGCTCGCTAAGTTTACCAGGGTGTTACTATAGCTACAGCCACACTATGCCAGGTAGTTACATTTTCTTTCTGGATACTTTTATTTTACCCATAGAGGTCCAGTGGGGTTTGGTTAAATAGTTATGTGGCTTTTGACTGGGTTTCAAGCCTAACTATGTAGTTCTGTAATGAATACTCAGGGAGAAAAAGGTGTAGATTCAGAGCGCGGCAGGTGTTTATTTCGCCTTTACGGAAGACAGGAATCGTGGTCACAGGCAGGCAATGGTCATACACAGGTAGGCAAACAGGCAGGTGAAACAAAACTAGGACTGAAGGCTAAAACTGGTTCTCACAAACGAGCTAGGAAAAGGCTTAGTAGAGTCAAAATGAACAATACCTCACAAGGCACAAACAGAAAGAACTGAACTAAATAAGGAGCAGGTGAGTAACTAACACAGGTGAAATCAATGAACAAAAATGAAAGACAGGGCTACGTTCAAGAACACAAAGAAACAGGGCTACGTTCAAGAACACAAAGAAACAGGGCTACGTTCAAGAACACAAAGAAACAGGGCTATGTTCAAGAACACAAAGAAACAGGGCTACATTCAGGAACACAAAGAAACAGGGCTATGTTCAAGAACACAAAGAAACAGGGCTACGTTCAAGAACACAAAGAAACAGGGCTACGTTCAAGAACACAAAGAAACAGGGCTACGTTCAAGAACACAAAGAAACAGGGCTACATTCAAGAACACAAAGAAACAGGGCTACGTTCAAGAACACAAGGTGAACTAAGAAAATAAATACAGAACCTTACAGGTACTAAATGCCCAGTCAAGTGCAAACACATTCTGAATGATCTAAAGCAGCATAAGGTTGATGTAGCTTCAGGAGACACACCTGACTGACTTTGAGCACTCTGATTATTTGATGTTTTTATGGTATAATGATGTAATGTCATAGTGTTGTGAGGACAGAGGAAGAGTTAAGAGATGAGTGGTTTTGGGACAGGAAGTCTACATTCCATTATGTCAAAGTAGATTAGTGATGGTTAGGGTAGTGTGAGTGATGGACAGGATGTAGTGTGAGTGATGGTTAGGGTAATGTGAGTGATGGACAGGATGTAGTGACCTGAGGGCAAAGGGTAATCAGAACAGAGACAGGGAGGCCTATGATGGTTACCAGATGTATGTGAAAGGAAGGAGAACCAAAAGGCTATATAAGATAGATGGAATAATAATAAATATTAACTTGTTCACCCAAACGTAGACGTGCGTCGTGGGTAAAGAAAGTAATTAATATGGGTTTTCTAAGTTTATACGGTTGTTGGATCATGTGATGGTGGAATAAACTGACCATAAGTAATGTTGTTTTAGACGTAATGTATAATATAGCACAAAGTCAATATAGGGTTCAATTGAACTAATGACCATGGTTGAGCTAACGTAGTACAGTGAGGGAACTTCATTTTGTATCAGAGGGTAAGATGAGAAATCATTGTAATGGCGCTATTGGTGGAAATCTATTTATCATTTCAAGGCATGGAGTAACAATCTGCATTTATGAGTGTAAATTCCACTGCTGATGTGTTGATTGAATGGGTACGACTGAGTATTTGGTTTGGTGATGTTGAATGTATGATTTGAAGCGTGTGTGGTTTAAATCGCAGGACTCTTGTAGCTCGGTTGGTGGAGAATGGTGCTTGCAACACCAGGGTTGTGTGTTCAATTCCCAAGGGGGGCTAGTATAACTATAAAAATGTAGGAGCTCACTAATTGTGGGTTGCTTGGGATAGGAGCATCTGCTAAATGACTAAAATGTAAAAATGTTAACGGGTATGGAGAGAAGAGTGCGTGGTAGTAATTTCTTTGGGCATTGAATAAGGTTTTGCTGATTAAACAAGTGACAATGGTGGAATATGTCTATAAATAAATTGGATCGTGATAAATGGATGATTTCAATATATGATGGTAAACTACAGCAAGTGTTTGGTGTTACTTGTAGCCTACTTAGAAAGGATAGTTGACTAGATCTCATTCATTCTGATAATGGCGGTGTGATGGTTTCATTGGGTGGCTATGATTTTAGTTGATTACAAGAGAAATAGGATATAGTTTACGACGCATGGAGGAGTGAATGTCTTATATGGTAATAGATAAATTGAACCAAACATGACGTTACTACAGCAATTTAGGATGGTTAATGTTGTTAAGTTCGTTTTTAAGCCCTATGATAGAGGTAAATGCAGAACGCTGTTTGAAAGTGTGTTTTATTAGGTCGGCTAGTAAAAATTGAAGAATTTCAATTTTTGTCTGCGGGTGTTAACCATTGGGGCTTGCTGAAACGTGAGAGCGCTGTAAGGGACATTATGGGTTACGTTAGGTGTAGAAGGATCGCGTATTTTGTAGGAAGTCGTTGGGGGTTGAATGTTTGGTGAAATGGCTAGCTAGTTAGCGGTGAGAGCTAGGGCTAGGTTTTCATTAGGTGACGTCACTTGCTCTATGAACTGGAAGTAGTTGCTTTGCAAGAATCGCGGATTATGTATGGTGTGTCGATGGTGAATGTTGTCGATATGTGTAGAGGGTCCCTGGTTTGAACCCAGTAAGGGACAGAAAGCAAATCTTTTACATTGATGCTATTGACGTGAATTACTGGTTTCATTGATAACATTATAGGAAAGATGTTGTCCTACCAATCCATGTCGGATAGGATAACATAGTAATTAAAGTTGCATATCGGTGAATTGGATGTTTTATTGGTTTTTACTATAAATGTAAAATTATTTGTCATCTGTTGAGGTACCGTTATGTGGAAAGTTAGCGGTAGAGTATGATAGATATTGTAGAGGGTTTACAATGTAAGTAACTTAATTGGGTGATGAGACAGGTTGACTTGATGTTGAATGGGATTGTTTAATAGAAGTAATTATTTATATTTAGGAGAATGAGAATATGTTATTAGGTAGTATTGCTTTGTGGAGACGATTTACTAATGAAGAACATGTCTCGATAGTTGAGTATGGAACGTTATTTGATCATTGGTAATTATTATTATTACATTATATAGTTTGTTTAAACAACAGTGAGTTATGCAGACGGTTCTTTACTTCAGATAACGATAGGTTGTTTATGGTACGTTGAACGATGGGAGATAGTTATTGCTGTTGGCATGATGACTTAAGTAGACATCTTTTTATGGGTTTTGGATTATGAAACAATAGGTTTATATTTGAATAACATCAATGCAACAGTTTGCGACGATTAAATTACTAAAAAGGGGTTATAGGTTTATAGTGGAAGGTGTAGTCAACTTAATGAAACGTGATATTATCTAGTGTCTTCTAAGTGGGAGTTTTTTTTCCAGGATTGATGGAAGTCTCCTATAATATTATGTTAGGGGTAGAGTAGGACACAACGTATCAAACAATTTTTTTATCGATGCTGGGGATAAGATATCTAGTCTTACTTAGGAGGAGTACATGATTGTATTGGATAATGTATGGAATTTGACATTTAGAGGGAAGGTATGAACATTAAAAGGGGTAACTGATATTTCCTAGGTTGTTGATAATGTAAACGATAATGCTTTATTTGATATGGGATCACAAGGAGCAGATGTAGGGGTTCAATAATCATGGTGAGATTTAAAGGGGATATGATCTGAAGAGTAATTAATTCAACATAATCATTGTAAACTCAGAGGAATTTTTTAGTGGTTTTAATTTTTTTGAGAGGTTTTATATAATCTTTTTATGGAGTAGTTCGGAGGAATTATTTTGATAAAAATGATTATTGATGAGAGAGGACTGGGGATATATGTATCATGTTTTGTGGGTACTTACTATCTTTGGATTACTGATTGTAAATGATTGTTAACGACATGAATACTTTCTCTTCCAGGAACATGGGGATTTCTTTATATCTCATTGGGATGTTAAAAAAGTCTGTAGGCTAGGGTGGAACTAGTTAGTAAAATTAAGTAGTCTTATTTTTAGGTTGTCATAGGGAGCTACCAAATTATATAAGGCCTGGCCATGTTTGTTTTATTTGTTTTCCAAATGGGTTTTTTGATGTTATAAAAGGTTGTTATTTTTATTTTAGGGGATTTTCAACAGGTCAAAGGTGATATGTCTTAAAGGAGCACACACAATGAATTTTATGGAGTTTTTATTTTTATTTTTGACTGAGTTTTGGGTATACATGATTTCTTATGTGAATACATGTCATGAGGATTATATGTACACTTGGGGTACATAACATTTATTAGATGTTTTGAATGTTGGTAATGATTAGTATACTATCAATTCGTTGAATTATTTCAATGACCTCTGAACTCTGTTCTGACTTGCTGGTGTGATCTGATCATCCACACTAGTAATCCAAGAAACAAGGGCTGAGAAATTTAAGATAGTTCATTTTACTGAGTTGAGGGTAATTTATCAAAACTGATTATTAAAGTGGTTTATAATTTGATTTTAATATATATGATTTGTGCTAGATAATAACAAGGAAGAAAGAGAGCTAGCCTGGATGAGGGATAATTGTTGATAGTTAAGTGTACTAATCTTGGATTACTTTTTGGGATAGAAGTAAATTGAGGTATTATCAAAGGTTGTCTTTTTTTTGGGGGGGGGGGTTTAATAAACAATGGTGGTGTTTTGTGTTTGAAAGCATGAATCACGTTGTGGCTCATGTGTTCAAAAAAGGGGGGTAGTATTGATGGTATGAGGTATTATTGGTACAATTGCATGTTGTATAAAACATTTGTGTTATGGTTTAGATGAAATGTTTTAGGGGAAAATGTATTTGTGGTAGAAGGAAGAATGTAGAGGAGGTCTTTCTATGGCATGAGTGGACTGCAACAAGCTGCAAGAATGTGTACTTCCTAATCAAAAAAGGCTTATCAGGACTGATAAGAAGACAGGATGAAGTAGCATGCTGTGTCTCAACTAACAATGTTATAAAGACTTTCTTTGAAAAGGTGAAGGTTTGTCTGCCAGACCTACCAGGAGAATCTGGACATTTCCTGCGACTTGGAGACTATGTGGTGGTAAAGGATTAAGGAAGTCATTGATGGACAACACCCAAGTGGGAAGGTTAGTAATAGGTGTTGATGGCTACCTTGATGGAGGGGCAAGTAAGAGAGAGATGTATTATTCAATTAACTTCCTGTACTTGCTTCCTGACTCCCAGCGTTCACGTTACAGTCTGGCTGTAGCAGGCTGCCTAGTAAATTAAATGTCTTTGGCCCCATTACACTAAAACATGTAGGCACAATGTTGTCCTCATCCATGTCATTTGCAAGAACAAAATATTAAAACTGTTCTGTATATGAGCTCCACTGCTCAATACTTTCATCAAACTGTCAAATGTTTCCAACAATTCCAGCCATTTTTCATTTCTCAACAGGCTCCTGATTGTCACTCACTTCAGTATTGTCCTCAACCACAGCAATATTTTCCTCAGTCACGTGATCTTCATTCACTTCACTCACTGACGTTTCCTCCTCAGTTTCGCTCATTTAGCAGTTAATTCCAACGTTCGTCTTCACAGTTCAATAAATGTCCTTTCCTTTAATCAATGTATGTTCCTCCTTTTTAATCACGTTGTTTTCCCACTCCGACGTCCGTCTCGAGTCCTTTTCTGCCGTCCATTACGATGTTAACTCTCTCTCTTAGCTAGCTAGACTATGCACCTGCCTCTGCTAGCAATACACTGTGCTAACATTAGCCTAGACTGTACCACAGAAAATAACAGTTTTAAACAGTTGTAAAAACCCACTTCTTCCAGACCAAATAGTTCCTGTAGATTCAGACTTACTCATCGCCAATCTTTTGTTATGTCTCGTGGGTTTCATAACCACGTCTGTATAACAATTCAATAATGATGAGACAGGAGACAGGAATCAGTTCAACCATTTATCTGGAACGTGATCATCTCAACACATACAAAACCCATGATGCTCTGCAGCACAACCCCAATATACAACAAATACATACATAAGTAAATGGACACTAAACAAAACTCATAGAGGAATTTAAATGTTCAGTTGTAGAAAGTAGGGCCATGGGATAGGGTCAGAAAGGTCAGTATGTTTGATAACTGGTTACAGAGGTGACATAACAAGCATAAGGTCCATTATAACACAGTGAAGTAGAGGTGGGAGCTAAAAGCAGACATGGACAGTGAGACGGTGTGAGGAGGTCAGGGGTGAAACACTAGATCAGGACAGGTAGAAATGGCAGGGCTGGAAATAGACACAGAGACACATTCTGATCATGGCTCAGACCTGACCTGAGAAACCCAAACAGAAGATGCCATAGCAAAGTCCTGTCCAGTAGGCTATATGGGATTTCCTTTCATCAAAATCCTACACATGGAAATGTGTCCAGTGGGTGTGTGTTGGTCCAGTGTGTGTGTGTGTATCAAGTGTATTTGTGTGTGTGTGTCCAGTGTGTGTGTGTGTGTCTAGTGTGTGTGTGTGTCCAGTGTGTGTGTGTCCAGTGTGTGTGTCCAGTGTGTGTGCGTGTGTCCAGTGTGTGTGTCCAGTGTGTGTGGGTGTGTTTGTCCTGCGTGTGTGTACCCAGTGTGTGTGTGTGTCCATTGTGAGTGTGTCCAGTGTGTGTGTGTGTCCAGTGTGTGTGTTTGTTCAGTGTGTGTGTGTTTGTGTGTGTGTGTGTGTGTGTGTGTCCAGTGTGTGTGTGTGTGTGTGTCCAGTGTGTGTGTTCAGCGTGTGTGTGTGTGTACATTGTGTGTGTGTGTGTCTAGTGTGTGTGTGTGTGTGTGTGTCCAGTGTGAGTGTGTCCAGTGTGTGTGTGTCCAGTGTGTGTGTTTGTCCAGTGTGTGTGTGTGTGTGTGTGTATGTGTGTGTTTGTGTGTGTCCAGTGTGTGTGTTCAGTGTGTGGGTGCGTGTGTGTGTGAGTCCAGTGTATGTGTGTGCGTCCGGTGTGTGTGTCCAGTGTGTGTGTGTGTCCAGTGTGTGTGTGTGTCCAGTGTGTGCGTGTGTCTGGTGTGTGTGTGTGTCCAGTGTGTGTCCAGTGTGTGTGTGTGTGTCCAGTGTGTGTGTTTGTCCAATGTGCGTGTGTGTGTATGTGTCCGGTGTGTGTGTGTGTGTGTGTCCAGTGTGAGTGTGTCCAGTGTGTGTGTTTATCCAGTGTGTGTGTGTGTGTATGTTTGTCCAGTGTGTGTGTGTGTGTGTGTGTGTGTCCGGTGTGTGTGTGTGTCCAGTGTGTGTGTTTGTGTCCAATGTGTGTGTGTCCAGTGTGTGTGTGTGTGTGTGTACAGTGTGAGTGTGTCCAGTGTGTGTGTTTGTCCAGTGTGTGTGTGTGTCTAGTGTGTGTGTATGTCCAGTGTGTGTGTGTGTGTGTGTCCGATGTGTGTGTGTGTGTGTGTGTGTGTGTCCAGTGTGAGTGTGTGTCCAGTGTGTGTGTTTGTCCAGTGTGTGTGTGTGTGTGTGTGTGTGTGTGTGTGTTTGTGTGTGTCCATTGTGTGTGTGTGTGTGTTTGTGTTTGTGTGTGTCCAGTGTGTGTGTCCAGTGTGTGTGTTTGTCCAGTATGTGTGAGTGTGTATGTGTTTGTTTGTGTCCAGTGTGTGTGTGTCCAGTGTGTGTGTGTCCAGTGTATGTGTGTCCAGTGTGTGTGTGTTCAGTGTGTGTGTGTATGTGTCCAGTGTGTGTGTGTGTGTGTGTGTGTGTTTGTCCAGTGTGTGTGTGTGTTTGTGTGTCCAGTGTGTGTGTGTGTCCAGTGTGTGTGTCCAGTGTGTGTGTGTCCAGTGTGTTAGTGTGTGTCCAATGTGTGTGTGTCCAGTGTGTGAGTGGCGCAGTGTTCTAAGGCACTGCATTGCAGTGCTAACTGTGCCACTAGAGATCCTGGTTCGAATCCGGGCTCTGTCGCAGCCGGCCGCGACCGGGAGACTCATGGACGGCGCACAATTGGCCCAGCGTCGTCCAGGGTAGGGGAGGAAATGGCCGGCTGGGATGTAGCTCAGTTGATAGAGCATGGCGTTTGCAACGCCAGGGTTGTGGGTTCGATTCCCACGGGGGGCCAGTATAAAAAAAATATATGTATTCACTAACTGTAAGTCGCTCTGGATAAGAGCGTCTGCTAAATGACTAAAATGTAAAAAATGTGTGTGTGTACAGTGAGTGTGTCCAGTGTGTGTGTGTGTGTGTGTCCTGTGTGTGTGTGTGTCTAGTGTGTGTGTGTGTCCAGTGTCCAGTGTGTGTGTGTCCAGTGTGTGTGTGTGTATTTGTACAGCGTGTGTATGTCCAGTGTGAGTGTGTGTGTGTGTGTGTGTGTGTGTGTGTGTGTGTGTCCAGTGTGTTATGTTTGACACAGAGACACTGAGGACCCTAAACCCCAAAGGTCACCAAAGGAGTCAACACCATAAACCCTAAACCCTGGATAGAGGGGCTCAGTGAATGTGGAGTGGAATGTGTACAGGTGGGTCAGTGTGTCAGAGGAGACTCTGTAGAAGGACAGAGTGCCGGCTGGCCAGTCCAGATACACTCCTACTCTGTGGGAGCTGGAGGAGGGGACGTCTATGGGAGTGGACTTATTATTGTGACAGGCAGAGTAACTGTTGTCAGAGCAGAACAGACTCCAGGACTTGTCATTGTATCCAATCCCACAGTCCTCACCCCATCCTCCCCTACTGATTCCTTTATATGTCACTCCTATATCAGCCCTTCTCCCACTCCACTCTACCTCCCAGAAACAGCGCCCAGTCAGACCCTCTCTACACAGCACCTGTCCACAGTCCTCAAATCTCTCTGGGTGATCAGGATACGGCTGCTCCTCTCTCCTACGTGTCACTTTTCTGTTCTCCTCAGACAGAGAGAGGAGTCTGTTTACTGTGTTTAGGTCCAGTGTGAGATCACAGACATCTGATGGATGAAACCAGACACAATATTAGAAATCATCATCATTCACATTAGAATGTTAACTCACTTTTCACTAATTCATTTAATGTAGATGTTTCTAGGTATCAAAAGGAGAAGTTAAGGTAACTTGAGACTTGTTGAATGATCATATGATATACTGTATGGTAATATAAAACACACTCATTCCCATTAATTACACAAACACACACACACACACACACACACACACACACACACATTGTCAAAGCAACTCTTTGTAAACTTTGGTGTCCCTGATTTGTGCTTCTGTAGAACTACAGCTGATATTTAATATGACCAAGTAAGTAATGATGGTGGTCTTTGACTTTGACTTCACTTGAATTAAGACTTATTCTTAGTCATATTCTTCACAGCAGTCAACACTCACATTTTCTAAGTCCAGGTTTCATTGTGTTCTCTCCACCATGTTCCACACTGTAGCGGTAAGCAGAAGAACAGACAGTCATTGAGGGATACACCTGAACACACACACACACACACACACACACACACACACACACACACACACACACACACACACACACACACACACACACACACACACACACACACACACACACACACACACACACAAACAGTCAGTATATACATTTGTCCAAGTGTGTGTGTGTGTGTGTGTCCACTGTGTGTGTGTGTCCAGTGTGTGTGTGTACAGTGTGTGTGTGTGTGTGTGTGTGTCCAGTGTATGTGTGTGTGTCTAGCGTGTATGTGTTTGTCCAGTGTGTGTGTGTGTCCAGTTTATGTGTGTGTCCAGTGTTTGTGTTTGTGTGTCCAGTGTGTGTGTGTGTGTGTGTGTGTGTGTGTGTGTGTGTGTGTGTCTGTCCAGAGTGTGTGTGTATGCCAAGTGTGTGTGTTTGTGTGTCCAATATGTGTGTGTGTGTCCAGTGTATGTGTGTGTGTGTGTCCAATGTGTGTGTGTGTGTGTGTGTGTGTCCAGTGTGTGTGTGTGTGTGTGTGTGTGTGTTTGTCCAGTGTGTGTATGTGTGTCCATTGTGTGTGTGTGTCCAGGGTGTGTGTATGTCTAGTGTGTGTGTATGTGTATGTCTAGTGTGTGTGTGTGTGTCTAGTGTATGTGTGTGTGTCTAGCGTGTGTGTGTTTGTCCAGTGTGTGTGTGTGTCCAGTGTAAAAAAAAAAAAAAAAAAAATGTGTGTGTCCAGTGTTTGTGTTTGTGTGTCCAGTGTGTGTGTGTGTGTGTGTGTGTGTGTGTCCAGTGTGAGTAAGTCTGTGTGTCCAGTGTGTGTGTGTTTGTGTGTGTGTCTAGTGTGTGTGCGTGTGTGTGTGTGTCCAGTGTGTGTGTGTTTTTGTGTGTGTGTGTGTCCAGTGTGTGTGTGTGCGTTTGTGTCCAGTGTGTGTGTGTCCAGTGTGTGTGTGTATGTGTCTAGTGTGTGTGTGTGTTTGTCTAGTGTGTGTGTGTTTGTGTCCAGTGTGTGTGTGTATGTGTCTAGTGTGTGTGTGTGTTTGTCTAGTGTGTGTGTGTGTGTGTGTCCAGTGTGTGTGTGTGTCCAGTGTGTGTGTGTGTCTAGTGTGTGTGTGTGTCTAGTGTGTGTGTGTTTGTTGTGCCAGTAACCGAAAGGTCGCTGGTTCTAATCCCCGAGCCGACTAGGTGAAAAATCTGTCGATGTGCCCTTAAGCAAGGCACTTAACCCTAATTGCTCCTGTAAGTCGCTCTGGATAAGAGCGTCTGCTAAAATGACTAAAAATGTAAAATGTAAAAAATGTGTCCAGTGTGAGTGTGTGTGTGTCCAGTGTGTGTGTTTGTCCAGTGTGTGTGTGTGTGCGTCCTTTGTGTGTGTGTGTGTCCTTTGTGTGTATGTGTCCAGTGTGTGTGTTTACAGTGTGTGTGTGTGTGTGTGTGTCCAGTGTGTGTGTGTGTCCAGTGTGTATGTGTGTCCAGTGTGTGTGTGTGTGTGTGTGTGTGTGTGTGTTTGTCAAGTGTGTGTATGTGTGTCCATTGTGTGTGTGTGTGTCCAGGGTGTGTGTATGTCCAGTGTGAGTGTGTGTGTGTCCAGGGTGTGTGTTTGTCCAGTGTGTGTGTGTGTGCGTCCTTTGTGTGTGTGTGTGTCCTTTGTGTGTATGTGTCCAGTGTGTGTGTTTACAGTGTGTGTGTGTGTGTGTGTGTCCAGTGTGTGTGTGTGTCCAGTGTGTATGTGTGTCCAGTGTGTGTGTGTGTGTGTGTGTGTGTGTGTGTGTTTGTCAAGTGTGTGTATGTGTGTCCATTGTGTGTGTGTGTGTCCAGGGTGTGTGTGTGTCCAGTGTGTATGTGTGTCCAGTGTGTGTGTGTGTGTGTGTGTGTGTGTGTGTTTGTCAAGTGTGTGTATGTGTGTCTAGCGTGTGTGTGTTTGTCCAGTGTGTGTGTGTGTCCAGTGTATGTGTGTGTCCAGTGTTTGTGTTTGTGTGTCCAGTGTGTGTGTGTGTGTGTGTGTGTGTGTCCAGTGTGAGTAAGTCTGTGTGTGTGTGTGTGTGTCCAGTGTGTGTGTGTTTGTGTGTGTGTCCAGTGTGTGTGTGTGTGTGTGTGTGTGTGTGTTTGTGTGTGTGTGTGTGTGTGTGTGTCCAGTGTGTGTGTGTTTGTGTCCAGTGTGTGTGTGTGCGTGTGTGTCCAGTGTGTGTGTGTGGCCAGTGTGTGTGTGTATGTGTCTAGTGTGTGTGTGTGTTTGTCTAGTGTGTGTGTGTTTGTGTCCAGTGTGTGTGTGTATGTGTCTAGTGTGTGTGTGTGTTTGTCTAGTGTGTGTGTGTGTGTGTCCAGTGTGTGTGTGTCCAGTGTGTGTGTGTGTGTGTCTAGTGTGTGTGTGTGTGTGTGTGTGTGTGTCCAGTGTGAGAGTGTGTGTGTCCATTGTGTGTGTTTGTCCAGTGTGTGTGTGTGTGTGCGTCCTTTGTGTGTGTGTGTGTCCTTTGTGTGTATGTGTCCAGTGTGTGTGTTTACAGTGTGTGTGTGTGTGTGTGTGTCCAGTGTGTGTTTGTGTCCAGTGTGTATGTGTGTCCAGTGTGTGTGTGTGTCCAGTGTGTGTGTGTGTCCAGTGTGTGTGTGTGTTTGTCCAGTGTGTGTGTGTGTCTAGTGTGTGTGTGTGTGTGTCTCCAGTGTGAGTGTGTGTATTTGTACACACAGGACACACAAACACACACACACACACACACACACACCGGACACACACACACACACACACACACACACACACACACACACACACACACACACACACACACACACACTGAACACACACACTGGACACACACACAAACCCACTGAACACACACACACACACACACACACACACACACACACACACACACTAGACACACACACACTGGACACACACACACTGAACACTCACACACTGGACACACACACACACACACTGGATACACACACACACTGGACACACACACACACTGGACACACACACACACTGGACACACTGGACACATTTCCATGTGTTGGATTTTGATGAAAGGAAATCCCATATAGCCTACTGGACAGGACTTTGCTATGGCATCTTCTATTTGGGTTTCTCAGGTCAGGTCTGAGCCATGATCAGAATGTGTCTCTGTGTCTATTTCCAGCCCTGCCATTTCTACCTGTCCTGATCTAGTGTTTCACCCCTGACCTCCTCACACCGTCTCACTGTCCATGTCTGCTTTTAGCTCCCACCTCTATTTCACTGTGTTATAATGGACCTTATGCTTGTTATGTCACCTCTGGAACCAGTTATCAAACATACTGACCTTTCTGACCCTATCCCATGGCCCTACTTTCTACAACTGAACATTTAAATTCCTCTATGAGTTTTGTTTCGTGTCCATTTACTTTTTTATGTATTTGTTGTATATTGGGGTTGTGCCGCAGAGCATCATGGGGGTTTGTACAGTGGGGGAAAAAAGTATTTAGTCAGCCACCAATTGTGCAAGTTCTCCCACTTAAAAAGATGAGAGAGGCCTGTAATTTCCATCATAGGTACACGTCAACTATGACAGACAAAATGAGAAAAAAAATCCAGAAAATCACATTGTAGGATTTTTTATGAATTTATTTGCAAATTATGGTGGAAAATAAGTATTTGGTCAAAAACAAAAGTTTCTCAATACTTTGTTATATACCCTTTGTTGGCAATGACACAGGTCAAACGTTTTCTGAAAGTCTTCACAAGGTTTTCACACACTGTTGCTGGTATTTTGGCCCATTCCTCCATGCAGATCTCCTCTAGAGCAGTGATGTTTTGGGGCTGTCGCTGGGCAACACGGACTTTCAACTCCCTCCAAAGATTTTCTATGGGGTTGAGATCTGGAGACTGGCTAGGCCACTCCAGGACCTTGAAATGCTTCTTACGAAGCCACTCCTTCATTGCCCGGGCGGTGTGTTTGGGATCATTGTCATGCTGAAAGACCCAGCCACGTTTCATCTTCAATGCCCTTGCTGATGGAAGGAAGTTTTCACTCAAAATCTCACGATACATGGCCCCATTCATTCTTTCCTTTACACGGATCAGTCGTCCTAGTCCCTTTGCAGAAAAACAGCCCCAAAGCATGATGTTTCCACCCCCATGCTTCACAGTAGGTATGGAGTTCTTTGGATGCAACTCAGCATTCTTTGTCCTCCAAACACGACGAGTTGAGTTTTTACCAAAAAGTTATATTTTGGTTTCATCTGACCATATGACATTCTCCCAATCCTCTTCTGGATCATCCAAATGCACTCAAGCAAACTTCAGACGGGCCTGGACATGTACTGGCTTAAGCAGGGGGACACGTCTGCACTGCAGGATTTGAGTCCCTGGCGGCGTAGTGTGTTACTGATGGTAGGCTTTGTTACTTTGGTCCCAGCTCTCTGCAGGTCATTCACTAGGTCCCCCTGTGTGGTTCTGGGATTTTTGCTCACCATTCTTGTGATCATTTTGACCCCACAGGGTGAGATCTTGCGTGGAGCCCCAGATCGAGGGAGATTATCAGTGGTCTTGTATGTCTTCCATTTCCTAATAATTGCTCCCACAGTTGATTTCTTCAAACCAAGCTGCTTACCTATTGCAGATTCAGTCTTCCCAGCCTGGTGCAGGTCTACAATTTTGTTTCTGGTGTCCTTTGACAGCTCTTTGGTCTTGGCCATAGTGGAGTTTGGAGTGTGACTGTTTGAGGTTGTGGACAGGTGTCTTTTATACTGATAACAAGTTCAAACAGGTGCCATTAATACAGGTAACGAGTGGAGGACAGAGGAGCCTCTTAAAGAAGACGTTACAGGTCTGTGAGAGCCAGAAATCTTGCTTGTTTGTAGGTGACCAAATACTTATTTTCCACCATAATTTGCAAATAAATTCATAAAAAATCCTACAATGTGATTTTCTGGATTTTTTTTCCTCAATTTGTCTGTCATAGTTGACGTGTACCTATGATGAAAATTACAGGCCTCTCTCATCTTTTTAAGTGGGAGAACTTGCACAATTGGTGGCTGACTAAATACTTTTTTTCCCCACTGTATGTGTTGAGATGATCACGTTCCAGATAAATGGTTGAACTGATTCCTGTCTCCTGTCTCATCATTATTGAATTGTTGTACAGACATGGTTATGAAACCCACCAGACATAACAACAGATTGGTGATGAGTAAGTCTGAATCTACAGGAACTATTCTGTCTGGAAGAAGTGGGTTTTTACAACTGTTTAAAACTGTTATTTTCTGTGGTACAGTCTAGGCTAATGTTAGCACAGTGTATTGCTAGCAGAGGCAAGTGCATAGTCGAGCTAGCTAAGAATGAGCGTTAACATCGTCATGGACGGCAGAAAAGGACTGGAGACGGACGTCGGAGCAGAAAAACAAAATGATTAAAATGGAGGAATATACAGTGATTAAAGGAAAGTACATTTATTCAACTGTGAAGATGAACTTTGGAATAAAAAATTGCTAAATGAGCGAATTTAGGAGGAAACGTCAGTGAGTGAAGTGAATGAAGATCACGTGACTGAGGAAAATATTGCTGTGGTTGAGGACAATACTGAAGTGAGTGACAATCAGGAGCTTATTGAGAAACGAAAAATGATTGGAATTGTTGGAAACATTGGACAGTTTGATGAAAGTATTGAGCAGTGGAGCTCATATACAGAACGGTTTGAATATTTTGTTCTTGTAAATGACATGGATGAGGACAACATTGTGCCTCCATGTTTTAGTGTAATGGGGCCAAAGACATTTAATTTACTAGGCAGCCTGCTACAGCCAGACAGAACAGGTAATAAGACGTATGGGGATATTGTGGAGATACTTAAAGGACATTTTTCACCAGAACCACTAGTTAATGCTGAAAGGTTCAGGTTCCACAGGAGATATCAGGAAGAGGGAGAATCAGTAACAATGTTTGCTGCTGCATTAAATAAACTACCAGAACACTGAGTTTAATGCTGTTCTAAATGACATCATTAGAGACAGACTAGTATGTGGGCTACGGAGTGAAGCTACACAAAAGAGACTGTTGACTGAAAGTCATCTGACCTTGGCAAAGGACATTGGAATCAGTGTGTCCATGGAACTAGCTGCTAAAGAGCCTCACCAGTTGAGTTCATCAGGAACTTAGTGGGTTCATCTAACAATCCTAATTATCAGCTGATACATTTTAATCTCATACACAGGGTAAACCTTCCACCTAGAAAACATCATTTAATAGAAATCACAACCGCTCCTCTGTGTGATCTATGTAATCAAGGTGCCTTGGGCTCCTTTAATCATATGTACTGGGAGTGACCAGGGGACATGTTTTGGAAAGAGGTATCCTCATACCTTGTTCCCCCAAACTGTTATTACTGGCTGTATAACTAGTTTCCATAATATACGGATGTATATTTTAACAGTATTGTGTTTCTAGCTGTATAACCATTCCTGCTGCTATTTGTTCTGATATATATTTTAACAGTATTGTGTCTCTAGCTGTATAACCATTCCTGCTGCTATTTGTTCTGATATACATTACCGTTCAAAAGTTTGGGGTCACTTTGAAATGTCCTTGTTTTCGAAAGAAAAGCACATTTTTTGTCCATTAAAATAACATCAAATTGATCAGAAATACAGTGTAGACATTGTTCATGTTGTAAATGGCTATTGTAGCTGGAAACTGCTGATTTTTAATGGAATATCTACATAGGCGTACAGAGGCCCATTATCAGCAACCATCAGTCCTGTGTTCCAATGGCACGTTGTGTTTGCTAATCCAAGTTGATCATTTTAAAAGAATAATTGATCATTAGAAAACCCTTTTCCAATTATGTTAGCACAGCTGAAAACTGTTGTGCTGATTAAAGAAGCAATACAACTGGCCTTCTTGAGACTAGTTGAGTATCTGGATCATCAGCAATTGTGGGTTCGATTACAGCCTCAAAATGGCCAGAAACAAAGAACTTTCTTCTAAAACTCGTCAGTCTATTCTTTGTTCTGAGAAATGAAGGCTTTTCTACGTTCTGTTTCAGCTCAACCGTCTCCCCACCCTGATAATCAAGTGTTTTATTGGTATCTTCCACTAGATTGTGGAAGATACCAATTGTGGCAACAACAGTGTAGAACAGTAGGTTGTCGGGAGAGGTCGTGTTTTTCTCTAGCTGGAGGTAAGCAGGAGGTAAGCTTCTCATATGGTGTTGAGTAAAGCTTAACCATGTATTAGATCGTAGGTAGGTAGTTAGCTGTAGTTAGGTATTGTATTTATTATAGGTTAGTATTGTTGTTATTGTAGGTTTCCGTACGTAATTGTAGGTTAGTATCGAAGCACGAGGCTAGCTAGCTAGCGGGTAGCTACTGGTATCGATTAGCAACGCTGGAGAGCTGTTTCCAATGTTAATGTAGTCCTAGCCATCGTTTAATTTTTGCTGCGTTATGCGTTATGAAAGGAACTAGACACGGACTTGAATTATCTGTTTAGTGTGCTAACACACTCCTGGCAGTTTGTTGTAACCAAGTATTGATGCTAAATTGTGTGTTAATGGATGCTAGCTTGTAAGTTAGCTACGGCGTCATAGCTAGGCATCGTGGGTTGTTGTGGGTAGGTACTGTGTCTTGGCAGTGCCGGCTGTAGCACGAAGCGAGCTACCTAGCCGTTTTTTCGAACAGAGTCAGAGTCAACACAATAGCCATTGTGTGCCGGGTGTAGCACGAAGCTAGCTAGCTAGCCGTTCTTCAAACAAAGTCAACTCAGTGGCCATTGCTAGCTACCCAACACAACCAGCTAACTGTACGGTAGTAGCTAAATACAATATACTTGTCCTAGCTAGCCAACGTCTAATCATTGCTGCGTCATGAAAGGAACTTGACACAGACACGAATGATCTGTTTAGTGTGTTATCACACTATTGGTGGTTTGTTGTGACCAAGGGTTGGTGCTATACGGTGTGTTATTGTTATTGGATGCTAGCTTGCTAGTTAGCTATGGTGTCATAGTTGAATAAAGTGGGTTGAGTCTATTCCTTTAAACATTGAACCGCTGTGGTTCACAACAATTCTGATTTCTAAAGGTGGAAGTTGGGAGAGTTTTTGTTCGGGTGGTTCAGTGAAACAATTTTAGTTTCTGAGGTAGAAGTTTTTGGTGAGGGAGGCCCTGCTCTCTCCGCTCCCAGATGCTTAGCTCATTTCATTCCGATCTCCTCTGCATTTTTGTAGCCATTTGCTACAGCCTGTCAACTATGCCTCTGCCTATCCCTGTTCTCTCCTCTCTGCACAGGCTACACAAACGCACCACACCGCGTGGCTGCTGCCTCTCTAACCTGGTGGTCCCTGCACGCACCACCCACGTGGAGTTCCAGGTCGCAGGCAGCCTCTGGAACTGCCGTTCTGCTGCCAACAAAGCTGACTTCATCCCAGCCTATGCCAACCTCCAGTCCCTCGACTTCCTGGCGCTGACGGAAACATGGATCACCACTGAAAACACTGCTACTCCTACTGCTCTCTCCTCGTCTGACCATGTGTTCTCGCATACCCCGAGAGCATCTGGTCAGAGGGGTGGTGGTACAGGAATCCTCATTTCTCCCAAGTGGACATTCTCAATTTTTCCCCTAACCCATCTGTCTATCTCCTCATTTGAATTCCATGCTGTCACAGTCACTAGCCCATTTAAGCTTAATATCCTTGTCATCTATCGCCCTCCAGGTTCCCTTGGAGAGTTCATCAATGAGCTTGACGCCTTGATAAGTTCCTTCCCTGAGGATGGCTCACCCCTCACAGTTTTGGGGGATTTCAACCTCCCTATATCCACATTTGACTCATTTCTCTCTGCCTCCTTCTTTCCACTCCTCTCCTCTTTTGACCTCACCCTCTCACCGTCCCCCCCTACTCACAAGGCAGGCAATACGCTTGACCTCATCTTCACTAGATGCTGCTCCTCTACTAATCTCACTGCAACTCCCCTCCATGTCTCCGACCACTACTTTGTTTCCTTTTCTCTCTCGCTCTCCTCCCACACTACTCACTCTGCCCCTACACAGATGGTAATGCGCCGCCGCAACCTTCGCTCTCTCTCTCCCACTACTCTCTCCTCTTCCATCCTATCATCTCTTCCCTCTGCTCAATCCTTCTCCCTCCAATCTCCTGATTCTGCCTCCTCAACCCTCCTCTCCTCCCTTTCTGCATCCTTTGACTCTCTGTGTCCCCTATCCTCCCGGCCGGCTCGGTCCTCCCCTCCAGCTCCGTGGCTTGATGACTCATTGCGAGCTCACAGAACAGAGCTCCGGGCAGCGGAGCGGAAATGGAAGAAAACTAAACTCCCTGCCGACCTGGCATCTTTTCACTCCCTCCTCTCTACATTTTCTTCATCTGTTTCTGCTGCTAAAGCCACCTTCTACCACTCTAAACTCCAAGCATCTGCCTCTAACCCTAGGAAGCTCTTTGCCACATTTTCCTCCCTCCTGAATCCCCCCCCCTCCTCTCTCTCTGTGGATGACTTCGTCAACCACTTTGAAAAGAAGGTTGACGACATCCGATCCTCGTTTGTTAAGTCTAATGACACTGCTGGTCCTGCTCACACTGCCCTACCCTATGCTTTGACTTCTTTCTCCCCTCTCTCTCCAGATAAAATCCTGCGACTTGTGACTGCAGGCCGCCCAACAACCTGCCCGCTTGACCCCATCCCCTCCTCCCTTCTCCAGACCATCTCCGGTGACCTTCTCCCCTACCTCACCTCGCTGATCAACTCATCCCTGACCGCTGGCCATGTCCCTTCCGTCTTCAAGAGAGCGAGAGTTGCTCCCCTTCTCAAAAAACCAACACTCGACCCCACTGATGTCAACAACTACAGACCAGTATCCCTTCTTTCTTTTCTTTCCAAAACTATTGAGCGTGCCGTCTTTAGCCAACTCTCTTGCTATCTCTCTCAGAATGACCTTCTTGATCCAAACCAATCAGGTTTCAGGACTGGTCATTCAACTGAGACTGCTCTTCTCTGTGTCACGGAGACTCTCCGCACTGCTAAAGCTAACTCTCTCTCCTCTGCTCTTGTCCTTCTAGACCTGTCTGCTGCCTTTGATACTGTGAACCATCAGATCCTCCTCTCCACCCTCTCCGAGCTGGGCATTTCCGGCGCGGCTCACTCCTGGATTGCGTCCTACCTGACCGGTCGCTCCTACCAAGTGGCGTGGCGAGAAGCTGTCTCCGCACCACGTGCTCTCACCACTGGTGTCCCCCAGGGCTCAGTTCTAGGCCCTCTCCTTTTCTCCCTATACACCAAGTCACTTGGCTCTGTCATATCCTCACATGGCCTTTCATATCATTGCTACGCTGACGATACACAACTAATCTTCTCCTTTCCCCCTTCTGATAACCAGGTGGCGAATCGCATCTCTGCATGTCTGGCAGACATATCAGTATGGATGACGGATCACCACCTCAAGCTGAACCCTGGCAAGACGGAGCTGCTCTTCCTCCCGGGGAAGGACTGCCCGTTCCATGATCTCGCCATCACGGTCGACAACTCCGCTGTGTCCTCCTCCCAGAGTGCGAAGAGCCTAGGCGTGACCCTGGACAACACCCTGTCGTTCTCCGCCAACATCAAGGCGGTGACCCGATCCTGCAGGTTCATGCTCTACAACATTCGGAGAGTACGACCCTGCCTTACACAGGAAGCGGCACAGGTCCTAATCCAGGCACTTGTCATCTCCCGTCTGGACTACTGCAACTCGCTGTTGGCTGGCCTCCCTGCCTGTGCCATTAAACCCCTACAACTCATCCAGAATGCCGCAGCCCGTCTGGTGTTCAACCTTCCCAAGTTCTCTCACGTCACCCCCCTCCTCCGCACACTCCACTGGCTTCCAGTTGAAGCTCGCATCCGCTACAAGACCATGGTGCTTGCCTATGGAGCAGTGAGGGGAACGGCACCTCTGTACCTTCAGGCTCTGATCAGTCCCTACACCCAAACGAGGGCATTGCGTTCATCCACCTCTGGCCTGCTGGCTCCCCTTCCTCTGCGGAAGCATAGTTCCCGCTCAGCCCAGGCAAAACTGTTCGCTGCTCTGGCACCCCAATGGTGGAACAAGCTCCCTCACGACGCCAGGACAGCGGAGTCACTCACCACCTTCCGGAGACATTTGAAACCCCACCTCTTTAAGGAATACCTGGGATAGGATAAAGTAATCCTTCTAACCCCCCCCCCCCCAAATTGTAAAGTGGTTATCCCACTGGCTATAGGGTGAACGCACCAATTTGTGAGTCGCTCTGGCTAAGAGCGTCTGCTAAATGACGTTAATGTGCCCTTGAGCAAGGCACTTAACCCTAATTGCTCCTGTAAGTCGCTCTGGATAAGAGCGTCTGCTAAATGACTAAAATGTAAATGTAAATGTAGATGGCAGTAACCACCTGCTGTAACTAGACTACGACTATGTGTTCGGTTTCATACATGCAGTTTCCCAGAGGAGGAGTGCTGATCTAGGATCAGGTCCCCCCTGTCCATTTAATCTGTTTCATTATGATCTAAAAGGCAAAACTGATCCCAGATCAGTACTCCTATTCTTTATGAATATTGTCACAGGTGACTCCTCAAGATGAGGCTCAGGATTTATAAGTTTTTTCTTTAAGAATCAATGAATATCATTAATTGAACTGCTTTGCCATGAACAGATCTGTGAGGTCTTAACTTAAAAGTGCTATATAGACTTTATGGTCATTTAAATGGGGTTGAACATTCATCCCATCAGATTGTGTAAAGGATTTTATGAGTTCTGAAAAATACTGACTTGGAAGCATCTCTCTGACCTCACCCTGCTGAAACACACTCAAGTAAAGACCACATAGCTACACTTATATGCTTTTCTGTTTTTACCCACTTTTACAGCCAATGTGTGGACTTGCATCCATATGAATCAGTGGAAAATACAGACTAGTTAGCCATCTCCCAATAGATGGACCCCACGCAGAACTTTCAGCAATGCAGCATCTTCAGTAAGCGAGTATTCCAGACACTCTCTTCTTATGAACCAGTTGCTATTAAATGAAGGTTTTTGGACAGAAAACCTGCGGCTACGGTAGGATTCTAGGCTAATCTGGGCTGGCACCTCTGTTCCAAGATAGTCAGGAACAGTCGGAGGTGGAGGGGGCTGTGGAGCCGTTATCCTGGCGGTGCTTGTGGAAGGGTGGGTAGGCTCTGCACACGGAGCTAACTGGAGATCGGCAGCATCATCACTGTTGGGCTTGCCGGCGGCCTCGCTGGTTTGATGATGCTGCTGCTGCTCATCACTCTCCTTTGGCTTTGTTTGGCTACTTTTTGTCCATTGTCTGAAGAAGCCTATTGTGGTGAAACGTCAGGAGTACGTTTTTTTTTTTGGAAACATTTAAATGAGCCACATGGATGCTAACTGGGGACTCAGGTAAAACTAGACAAATACACCTTTTTATTTTGGTATTTTTGGGACCAAATAAATGTATACCAACAGTGGACAATTCCCAGCAAAAGCATGGAGCTCCAACTCTCTAGTGGAGAATAGAGGGAGTATTCCCCTTGGAGAATCCAGAGTGGCTCACTGAAGAAAAACATATTGGAGAATAACAACAATCTCAATCTGAAGCTACAAAGAAAAAAGGGGAATTCCTCTGAAAATCAGGAACACCATTCTTCCTCCTGCCCCACCTATTGTCCCTTTATGAATATTAGTTGGCATCTAATTGAAGAACATATTGCTTTATAGATCCGAGCCTGAAAAGCAATTGTTTGGGCCTTACTTTGAGAACTTGCACTGGGCCTCCATTGAGTCTCCATGTGTCAAGCAGTAAGCAGTACAGAGAAACGCCCTCTAGATGACAGCAGAGGCCTGCTCTTGGATCTACCCTGTCTAACCACCAGTTTAGTGACCTTGTTCCATCAATATGTCCATACTACTTCACAACCGATTTGAGGCCTTGACCAGCAATGTCCCATTGGGCTCAACCAAGCCGAGAGTGAGGTTCTAGAAAGAGGACTGACTTTCATACCAACTCCTAAACAGGTGGACTGCGGGGAGCTCCGGAGGGATCTACACTTCTATCATAGAAGATTGAAGTTATTAGATCATTTTGATTATGAAACAGATTTTCCTCATATACTATTTCTAAACCCCTCACATTGGGAACCTCAGTTGGAGTCAGTGTCAGAAACTATACAGACTGTTATACGTAGGGATGTGGCTTCCTTTTCACAATTCAGAACCAGACCTGTATATCAGCTTAACCTTACACATTTTTCAAAAAATCAAGCTCTAGAAACATTGAACATCAGAATATAGTGATTAAACCAGCAGATAAGGGGGCTCAGATTGTTGTAATGGATAAAGTGAATATCTTCTTGAAGCCAATAGACAATAGGATAATGGTAAACACTATGTTCCATTGTCCCACTCAACACAACCGGAAAACACAAAGATTAATCCAGGAGATAGTGAGTAAACTATATGAGGATAAGTACATTACAGATAAACAGATGGTCTATCTCTTTGGGGCAGATTCTCCAAGGCCTAGGCAGTTTTACTTACTGCCTAAAATACATATCTCCTGAGACATTGGCGGTTCCCTACGGCTGACCAATAGTAAGTGATTGTGTCTCAGAAGCCAGAAAGGGAGGGGAAAAGATGGCCAGCTAAATTACAGTATGTGTCCTCAAATGTTATGTCATCTAAACATCTCACATTAGCTGGAAGAACTGACAAATGAAATGAATCATAGAGGTCTCATAACTTATTCCATTCTACAGGTCCATTGTTTTGTCTCATGTCTCTTTATATTCATATACCCTGGGGACCATGTAGCTGTATTGAAATCACCTTGTTTTATAACCTCCTTTGTTGCTCAGTGGTACTTCAATTGGCCGGACCATGCCCAATTCTTTCACACGGTAATGCTCCAGCATCCACTCAGAGCTTATGCATCTAATGCATTCCTCAAATACTGCAGAGTTGTTAAGCAAGTCCCATCTTCATCCACGTTTATTTGCTTATTTGTAAGATGAAACCTGAGAGGATGTAACACTCTGGCTCCGGGACTTTTGTATTTGAGCCAGGGTGTATTGTGTTTTGTTGGGTTTTGGGTGTTTTTCTATGTTTGCATTTCTGTCACGTTTATTTCTAGGTTTGGTCATTGACTCCCAATCGGAGGTAACGAGTGTCAGCTGTCGGCTCGTTATCTCTGATTGGGAGCCATATTTATACTGCATGTTTTCCTGTGGGTATTGTGGGTTATTGTTCCTGTTTAGTCTTTGTCACTATTGGACTTCACATTCGTCGCTTTGATTTGTTGTTTTTGGTTGCTTTAAGTAATAAAGTCAACATGTTCTTTTCACTCGCTGCGCCTTGGTCTCCTTCACTCCTCGACGACCGTGACAGAATAACCCACCAAAGAAAGACCAAGCAGCGTGTCCAGGAGCAGGGAGACTGGACATGGGAGGAGGCACCGGGCAAGGAGATAGAGAGGCTGGCGATGGCCCAGGTGGGCACATCGTGGTCCTGGGAGGACATGCTCGGAGGCAAGGGACCTTGGGGAAGGATCAAGGCCCTGGCGAGAGAGGAGCAACGGCGGCAGCAGGGCCATCGTCGGAGGGTCGTGTGTCAACCCCAGAAAATTTTTAGGGGGGGGCACACGGCATGGACGACGGGGCTGACGGAGGAGAAAAGGGGGAGTATCCAGGAGGCCACCAGGCCAGGGGTACACCGCCCTGTACGTCCTGTGCTGATGCCTCACACAGAGTGTGTGAGGGTAGGCATTCAGCCAGGACGGGTGGTGTCCGCTGTTCGCTCCAGGCCTCCTATCCGTCTCCACAGCCCGGTCCGGCCTGTTCCTGCCACCCGCACCAGGTCTACGGTGTGCGTCGCCAGCCCGGTCCGGCCTGTTCCTGCCACCCGCACCAAGACTACGGTGCGCGTCGCCAGCCCGACCCGGCCTGTTCCTGCCACCCGCACCAAGTCTACGGTGCGCGTCGCCAGCCCGACCCGGCCTGTTCCTGCCACCCGCACCAAGACTACGGTGCGCGTCGCCAGCCCGACCCGGCCTGTTCCTGCCACCCGCACCAAGACTACGGTGCGCGTCGCCAGCCCGGTCCGGCCTGTTCCGGCCACCCGCACTAAGTCTACGGTGCGCCTCAGACGGCCAGAGTCTGCCGTCTGCCCAACGGGGCCTGAACTGCCCGTCTGCCTAAAGCCTGCAAAGCCGCCCGTCTGCCATGAGCCATCAGAGCCGTCCGCCAGACCAGAGCCGCTAGAGCCTTCCGCCAGACAGGATCAGCCAGAGCCTTCCGCCAGACAGGATCAGCCAGAGCCTTCTGCCAGACAGGATCAGCCAGAGCCTTCTGCCAGACAGGATCAGCCAGAGCCTTCCGCCAGACAGGATCAGCCAGAGCCTTCCGCCAGACAGGATCAGCCAGAGCCTTCCGCCAGACAGGATCAGCCAGAGCCTTCTGCCAGACAGGATCAGCCAGAGCCTTCCGCCAGACAGGATCAGCCAGAGCCTTCCGCCAGACAGGATCAGCCAGAGCCTTCTGCCAGCCATGAGCAGCCAGATCCGTCGGCCAGCCATGAGCAGCCAGATCCGTCGGCCAGCCATGAGCAGCCCGATCCGTCAGCCAGCCATGAGCAGCCAGATCCGTCAGCCAGCCATGAGCAGCCAGATCCTTCAGCCTGCCATGAGCCGTCCAGCCAGGATCCGCCAGAGCCAGCCAGCCAGGATCCGCCCCTTAGTCAGGTACTGTCCCTTAGTCCGGTGCTGCCCCTTAGTCCGGTGCTGCCCCTTAGTCCGGTGCCGCCCCTTAATCCAGTGGGGTTTAATTGGGGGGTGGTCATGTGGAGGAGGCTAGGGAAGCGGGTGGTGACTAAGGTGGGGTGGGGACCACGACCAGGGCCAGAACCGCCACCGTGGACAGACGCCCACCCAGACCCTCCCCGAGACTGTATGCTGGTGCGCCCGGAGTGCGCACCTTTAGGGGGGGGTACTGTAACACTCTGGCTCCGGGACTTTTGGATTTGAGCCAGGGTGTATTTGTTTTGTTGGGTATTTGTTGTGGGGTTGGTTGTAAGGGTGTATTCGGTTGGTTGTGTTTTGGGTGTATTTCTATGTTGGTAGTTCTGTTGTGTGTATTTCTAGGTTTGGTCATTGACTCCCAATCGGAGGTAACGAGTGTCAGCTGTCGGCTCGTTATCTCTGATTGGGAGCCATATTTATTCTGTATGTTTTCTTGTGGGCATTGTGGGTTATTGTTCCTGTTTAGTCTTTGTCACTATTGGACTTCACATTCGTCGCTTTGATTTGTTGTTTTTGGTTGCTTTAAGTAAATAAAGTCAACATGTTCTTTTCACTCGCTGCGCCTTGGTCTCCTTCACTCCTCGACGACCGTGACAGAGTATCACTGTAGTGTGTCATAAATGCATCAAAAATGGTTCTGAGGTCCTCAACAATGCTATTATGTACCGTAACTGGGATGCAGTGTTCTTTCCTGATTTCCAAAATCAAAAGACATATTGTTTTTGAGACCTTCAATTAGCTGCTCAGTGTTGATCTCTGTGGCTTGAACATATTCAGCCTCTGGCAGACTCTCTACATCGCTCATGTCATCTTCAATGGGATCAGTCCCCGTCTCAAATTCATCATGAGGGCAATTCTCATCTAAGTTGGGGCTTAAAAGCTCTGTGGTTTTGGTAGATGTGTGACCGATAGGCGCTAAAACATATATTTGCTTTCCCACACCCATTAATTCCACAGGTAATTAGACAATGTGGTTCATGCTGGTGATAGAGGCCAATATGTGTGAGTCGTCTGGACACAGAGAAAGTATGCTCGTTGCAAAGTGGACAATTGAAGAGAGTTGGCATTCTTCAGAAAGATTGTGAACCTTGGAATGATGGGATGGAATCATGGAGATCATTGGTACTCAGCCACTTGCAGACATCATCAAGGGACCAGTCTTCCACAGCCACACTCAAATTAAAGTTGACACATGAAGCAAAAGTGGAAAAAAAAATTGTCTTTCCAGACAACCACCTTTCCTCCTCATTTGTATTTATGGTTGTTCCATAAAGAAGCAGAGCTTGTCAGGAAAGGTGAAGATGTCTGTCTCTTATTTATCTGACGCCATATTTCTTAGTATGGGACATTATGGGATTCTGCAGCCCCACATTTAAGTGTTGACTCAGATAATATGATGCTCCAAATGGGGCATAAAGTTATTCTTCCATGTCAACCCAAATTGGCCTATTAGAGTTCTCAATAAAGAGCCTATTTGGGCAGTTATAAAGGCTTCTTGCTATAATTACATGTTAGGGAGCTTTAATCCTCCCTTCTTAGTCTTTACCTGTAATCTAGCTTGGTTCATCCTCACCCTTTTAATAGTCCAAATGAACCATTTTGTCTATGGTGTTAAAGGTGTAGGCAGGTATGGACAGTGGAAACATGCTGATGATGTAATTCCGTTTAGGAGCTTTAACCATCTTCATAACATGTGGCCTACCCCACAATGAGATTTGTAGCTTGTCCCAGTTCTTCAACTGGAGTTGAATTTTGTTCAAACACTGTATTGATTGATTGATTGACTGACTGCAAATACATTCATTCACCATTCAGTTAGTGTTGGAAAAGATGAAGGAATGACATAAAAAATACAATAATCAAACTGTATTGATTGATTGATTCACCATTCAGTTAGTATTGGATAGACAAAGGAGTAACACAGAACACACTATAATCACACTTCAAATACATCCAAATACTTTATAGAGGCTAACCTGTTAGTAGATCCATAGTGAGCTTTAAATGTTGTCTTGCTTTGGTCTGAAATACAGAGGACAGAACAATCCGCCCCAATACACCAACCTGAAAGACATCAATTAGACACAAACACAACATAAACAACATTAGTATTCAATATCAAATGCATCTAACTAATCTGATCTGCTTTATGTATTCTTCTTTTTGTCAAATCGAACATAATCTACATTGGGTCATCTGTGTGTGTGTGTGTGTGTGTGTGTGTCTTACCTGTTCGTGGTGGTTGATACATTTCTCTATCAGAGCTCACAGCTCCCAAACTCTCCACCACTTAACTGGACAGGGGCAGGATAAGCCAGGTACTAAAGGGAGGAGGATGGAAGGAGATGGTGAGAAAGTATATCATGGGTTTAAATGACTACAATTTCTCAATATTGAGTCTAGCTAGCTAAAGTTAGCTAACGTTACAGTAACTTTAACTAGCTAGCTACTGTAGCTAACGTTAGCTAAAACGTACCAACATTTATACAACAATTACCAGCTAACATTACAGGCTATAGCTTGGCTAGCTGATGAAAAACCAAGAGTACATTACATGATGTATTGTTTTTAAGTTATTTGATAGTAGTTTGATGAATTATTATCTTAGCTAAGCGAATAGCTAAGGTATCACTCACCTTTCACGTCAATCCGATGCAAGTCATCTCTTATTGGTCGCGTCTCTCCAACCATCCGCGCGCTTCCCGCTTCCAGTTGTCTTTTCACCAACGGTCTCAATTTGAATTCTGCGCTCGAGCGGCCTTTACTCACGAGGGCGCTGCTGGTTCCAAACCGAACCCCTCTTTTGAAAAGGCTTCTTCAAAGAACCCCTGAAGTCTACAACGGTTCAACAACGAGCTGATGGCAGAGTATAGGCTTAGAAAATTAATCTTAAGGTATATTTTTTAACCTTATATTATCCTAAATGATCCTACAGGAAGCTTTTCTTTTAAGAGTGTAGTTCACGTTTACTCATTTATCTGCAAAACCATGCCTTCCGAGTTGTAAAGGGGTGGCCAGCCACATAATTAGTTTTAAAAGTCTACCATGACAACAACTATCCCATTGACTATATCCAGTAATAGTTTCTTATTGTTCTAGTTAAGATCTCACAACACAGTTAGGCTACTACAATTAAGGCATAAGACATAAGTATATATCATTTGAAAATGCAGACAAAATTGGCTTGAACTTGTCGTGTAATAACTATTTTGAAAAACACTAAAAAGGTATTCTCCCAAGGTCAATACTTCAAAAAATAATGAATCATAAAATGTTTTTCCTCTGTAGTTGCGTGTCTTTCTTTAAATGCTCGTTGTCCAATCAAATCACGCAATCTACAGATGATGCTTCAACCAAAGAAAACTTTATTGATTGGCACATTTTCTGTTTAGAGATACTGAAAAATAACAACCAGGAAAGATAAATCATAAAAATATATGTTTATTTACATATTACAATAATTGTATAGCCTAGGTTTCATTTACAAACAGACATATTCACTACATTTGTTAAATTATTCACTTAATTACTTATATTATTTTCAGTAAACTCTTATTCTATAACATTTATTGTTTTAACATTCACACTGCTAGTTTTACACATTATATTTATATATATATATATATATACACACTACCTTCATTTATATAAATATAATATATAATGATCAATATATAACCATATAATAGATATAGCATTTACTATATAGACACACACACACACACACACACACACACACACACACACACACACACACACACACACACACAGCTAAGGTGAAGAAGGTGAGATTGGCTGTTACACCAGCTAAGGAGGAGAAGGTGAGATTGGCTGGAACACCAGCTAAGGTGAAGAAGGTGAGATTGGCTGGAACACCAGCTAAGGAGAAGAAGGTGAGATTGGCTGTTACACCAGCTAAGGTGAAGAAGGTGAGATTGTCTGTTACACCAGCTAAGGAGAAGAAGGTGAGATTGTCTGTTACACCAGCTAAGGAGAAGAAGGTAAGATTGGCTGTTACACCAGCTAAGGAGACGAAGGTGAGATTGGCTGTTACACCAGCTAAGGAGAAGAAGGTGAGATTGGCTGGAACACCAGCTAAGGAGAAGAAGGTGAGATTGTCTGTTACACCAGCTAAGGAGGAGAAGGTGAGATTGGCTTGAACACCAGCTAAGGTGAAGAAGGTGAGATTGTCTGTTACACCAGCTAAGGAGAAGAAGGTGAGATTGTCTGTTACACCAGCTAAGGTGAAGAAGGTGACATTGGCTGTTACACCAGCTAAGGTGAAGAAGGTGAGATTGGCTGTTACACCAGCTAAGGTGAAGAAGGTGAGATTGTCTGTTACACCAGCTAAGGAGAAGAAGGTGAGATTGTCTGTTACACCAGCTAAGGTGAAGAAGGTGACATTGGCTGTTACACCAGCTAAGGTGAAGAAGGTGAGATTGGCTGTTACACCAGCTAAGGTGAAGAAGGTGAGATTGTCTGTTACACCAGCTAAGGTGAAGAAGGTGAGATTGGCTGTTACACCAGCTACGGTGAAGAAGGTGAGCTTGGCTGTTACACCAGCTAAGGAGGAGAAGGTGAGATTGGCTGGAACACCAGCTAAGGTGAAGAAGGTGAGATTGGCTGTTACACCAGCTAAGGAGGAGAAGGTGAGATTGTCTGGAAGACCAACAAGGTCCCCTGTCCCCGAGGTGAAGAGGACACCTCCAGTCTATGGGTCTGATCCCCTTGCCAGGGCCAGATATTACCTGGATTGCCATCAATACCTCCATGCTTTGTTTATGAGGTCACACGTGAAGAAGTACAAAGAGGACATCATCAAGAGGGAAGGTAGTAGAAGTATGTGATAAGAGTGATTGTTTTTTAGACTTGAGATTATAATTCAGTTGATATGCCATACCATATCTCTACAATGTAGGATCATAGGTTTGTGTGATTTCTATGTACTTTCAGAGAAAAGGAGTTAGTGCAGGAAAAAGATGGTCCCTTGTTCCAACCGGTGGAGACAGAGGTCTTTCAGACCTTTTCCTGGAGTGAGACTCTGGCGTGGGGCAGAGGAGAAGGCACCTTTGATGACCACCTGTTAGAGGGCAACCCTTCCCCAGGCCAGAAACCTCAAAGTAGACCTCATCAAAGGTAGAGAAATCACCACAATGTGAGGATTAACCCAATATCATCTTAACACTAGATGTCCAATATCAATCATTTCACAATTTCACAAATGTTGTATATAGTTGTACCGTTTCTACAAGGAAATTAGTAAAGTAAGTACGCCTCTGACATGTAAGCCTTGTCCGAGACAAAAGACAAAACTAAGAGAAGAAACCTTCTAATGTCTCCTCTTTTCAGAGACGACTTTCAACGTAAGAAGCAGGACCTCCTTGACAGAGGGACATGGATGGTGCTGTCAATGGCCTTGTTCACCAGCAGGCAAAATAAAATGAAGTTTGTACCAACATGCCTGGAGATGGAGCTGTGGAGGGGAGGATGCTGTGAGAAGATATTCATCACTCTGAACTCCATGGCCATCTGCCTATGTTCTGATGCCACTAGAGGACATGTTAACAGGTTGAGGGTCGGCAATGATACCCAGATCATGAAGTGGAAGAAACAGCCTGAGGTAAGTGTGAGTCTTAAACATATGTAAACACAATTTGATTCATTGATTCATTGATTCAACACAACAATTTCATAATTCTATTATTTCATTGAATTTCTCATCTCAGTCAGGATGCTCTCGAATAGGTCGTGCCCTCTCCACATCTTATACTTTTCTCATATTTTGTGTGTTCTTTCTTCCATATGGGAATGAATGCTGACAAATAAATGCTCATATTATTTTATTGATGAAGTATTCCACTAAATGAAAGAAGATAGAAATGAACTTTTGACCAATGCTAGCTGATAATATTTACTCTTCCATATGCGTTGTGTTCTTACATCTTCTTCAGTATGAGGTCTGGGATGTACACCATGTGATTTTCTTTGCCATATGCCTTTTTCAACAGCTTTTCTCTTTCTTTCTCCCTCTGTTTCTTTTCGTTATAGTTCCTTGCCACCTCGTCCAGGTGGGCTTTCACCCTCTCCTTATTCTTCCTCACTTCTTCCTTACTCTCTGCTTTTCTAGCTCTGAGCAGTTCTTTTACTTTGTTCTTCTCCAACAAGTCTCTTTCTTTCCTCTCCTTTTTCTCCTGCTTTGCCCTGACTCTCTGGGCGCGTTTAGTTTCCATCTGAAAGAGAAAGTCCATACATGTTGGTCAGCAGTGGCGGCTCCTGAACAAATTCTCAGGGAGGGCAATTTTTCTGATGATTTAGGTGACCTACACACATTTTTAAAAAGATATGTCCAGCAACAACATGAAGACAGGGGCAGCATATAAGTCAATACCAGAAGCATTTATTGACTGATCTCAAAAGTGTTGGCTTACAAAAGCAAAATAAGTTATCACAGTAAAAATAATCAAGGGTGTTCTTTCACATTCCTCAACACTGCATAAACAATATGCATTTCCATAAACAAATGAAATATCAGCTGAAAATACAGCATCTTGGTATTTGTTCAGATTGCAGGATCAACAAGAGCTTTTACCACATTTTTTGATATCTGTTTAATCTTACCTTATGGCCTGCACTTGCTTGTGAAGCTGTCGAGGGCACGTTTGATAGAGACAGCATCGATGTCCTTCTTCTGTAGCTTCTGGTACAGAATGTCGACGTGGGGCATGATTTTGTGAAAAAGCCGCAGGAAAAAAATTAAATCTTCATCATGTAGTATCCTCACGTAGCCAGCTGCCTCTCTCAAGGTGTGCTGGTCAAATGAACCCAATGAACCCGTCCGGATGGCTTCAAAACATTATATGAGGTCGTCTCGATTCTCGTAGACAGTGTTCACGACTCTGCTGTTGCTAACCTCATCGTTGTGGCGGCGGACAGCTAGCCTGTATCCCTCATCCAGTTGAGTGGCAATATTCACTCTCCCAAAAGCAGACAATCTCAAACAGCTATATGTGGGTCTTTGACAGCTAATTTTTCTTAATCTTTTCTGAAAGATGGTGCATGTCGGTTACACCAGTCGCTGTCCAAGCGGTGCTGTCTGCTGTGCCGCCTTCAGGGTGGAAGAGTAAGCAGGGGTAGCAAAAAACTGCATTAGCTACATCGCAGCCTGCTAGCCAGGTTTTCCGTTCATACCAATTTTTGGAAAATCCTCGGGTGTAGGACTTCCCCCCTTTAGTAGACACCTGTTGAATTATTAAATTTGGTCTGGGGGGTCCTAATTGTTTCGTTGCCAATTTATCTTCATTTGTTCGCCGACAAAAAGGAACTTCTTTCAAACACACAATCGAGTTGGACTGAAGCCTAGCCATTTTGATAGTAGTAGTGAATTGAATGAGGCTGCTACCTGGTCTTTTCTTAGTTACGTTCATTCGTGGTTACGTTATGTATGACGAAAGCGCGTAAGTGCAAGCCCACAGACACCCATAGAGAATGTATTGAAAGCTTTGAAATGTGACAAAACTAGATTTTACATGGGAGTCTATGACAGACTTCTGGGCGATTTTCAACCTGACTGAAATCGCCCAAAAAACGGGCGGGGCCATTTGAAGCACGACTTTAGCCTGATTTGACATTTAGTGGCTGGCAGATCAGACGTGAACACTGATAACTGCTGTTGCCGTGATATAATTTTTTATAAATTTATTAAAAAAAAATATTTTTTTTTATTTAATTTTTTTTTAAATAATTGATTAGAAAAAAAATCCCTTCCTTTTCCCGTTTGGCAGTGCGTCGCCCATATCGCCCTATTGAACAAGCCGTCCCTGTTGGTCAGTGATCTGAAATATTATTATTACTCCTTCTCTAGCATGCAGTCAACTTAATCTGTTGAATCTGATAGTATAACCATTAGGAGGTGACTTATGACCTCCCTGAACTGTGACTGGTTAAATGGAGTACTGTACCTGTGCCTGCTCTTGCTCTCTGAACCTCAGGACAGTCTGCATCTGGTACAGCTTTATGTACGCCTCCTTCATCCTCTCCACCACATCCCTCTTCTCTATTGCCCATCTCTCTTTGTTCCTTTGCATTTTCTCAATTTCACTACTCTTTCTCTCCCGCTCCTCTGTAATCTTCCAGTTCTCCTTCTCCATCTCTCTCTTTTCCATCTCCCATCCCTTCTTCTCTTGTCCATTCAGGCACAGAATCCTCATCTTTTCTCTTTCCAGAGCCTCTATCGCTCTCTCCTTCTCTCTCAGCTCAATTATCCACTCCTCTGCTGCCTGCGTGCTCCTCCTCTTAATCTCCTCCTTCTCCTTCATCCATCTTTCCCCCCGTTGATCCAAGAGGCTTCGTAGGCCAGCCTTGGCCTTGGCCCATCTCCCCCTGTCCTCCTTCCAGGCTACTAGGGTCTGATTCCTCTCCTGGTCTGCTTTGGCCAAAGCTGTCTCCAAACCATTTCTTATGAGGTTCCATCCATTCCTCTCTCTCACCCTCTCCTTCCCCACCCTTTCAATCTCAGCTAACAGTCTCTTCTTGTTCTCCACTGTCACCTTCCATAACTTGGCCAAGGACATCTTCACCTTTGATATCTTGTCCACCATTGTTTGTTTGTCGGTCGCTGCGCTTTCTCTCTGTTTGTCCATCACCTCTCGCTGCCTTTCATTCTCAGCTGACAGCCTCGTGTTCTCCACGGTCAACTTCCCTATCTTGGCCAAGTGCAGTATGTTCTGCACCTTCAGCTTTGCCATCTTGAGCTCCATATTTTTTCTGTCTGACACTGCGCTTTCTCTCTGTTTGTCCGACACCTCTCTCACCCTTTCATTCTCAGCTGACAGCCTCGTGTTCTCCACGGTCAACTTCCCTATCTTGGCCAAGTGCAGTATGTTCTGCACCTTCAGCTTTGCCATCTTGAGCTCCATATTTTTTCTGTCTGACACTGCACTTTCTCTCTGTTTCTCAAACAACTCTCTCTCCAGCTTCCATTGGTAGCAGTTTACCTCAATAGAAGCCTCAGTCTCCCTTATCTGTCTCAGCAACTCTTCAATTAGCCTTTCTCTTTCTTGCTCTGGTTCCACCCTCACCTTGTTGACTTCCTCCAACACCTCTCTCTGCAGCTTCCACCGGTAGTGGTCTACCTTGTTACAAGTCTCAATCTCCTTTCTCATTCTCAGCAGCCCCTCCATTTCTCTTTGTCTTTCTATCTCTCGTTCCCCCCTCATCTTGTTGCCTTTCTCCATCTCCTCACTTTCAGTCATCTCTTTCTCCATCTCAATGACTTCTCTCTGCATCAATATGTATGGAGAAACATGTATTCCTTATTTTTTTTATTTTGTGTGAATCTTTTCCATGTCATTTTCTTAAAACTGTCTGGCCATGCCAGTTTTCCAACTTCAGTTACCTTCAGGCTAACTGGTATAATTTATTAAATGGTAATAAGTAGGCCTACCTTCACTGATTTCCTTAGAAGTCAAACACTTTTACACATTATTATGTTCTAACTCACCTCTCCTCCGCGATGTCTGTCCACTTATGAAGATTTAAAAAGATATACACTTGAGTAGTTATGGTGTGGTGAATGGATATGCTGGTTGTTTTCTTTGGTTTGGAACTTGTTGTAGCCAAGTTCTAATTCCAAATTCTATGGTTGTAGCCTAGCTTAATTGTTGAGTCATAATGAGATTGGAATGTTGGCTTGAATTCTGTATTATGGACAAAAATCTCAGAATTCTGAAGATTTTAGAATTATATTTAAAAATTATTGTTTGTCATACATTCTATATACATCATTCTAGCCCTTGGATGCTCTCTCAGAGTTATAAGTCTTATATTCTCAGCCCAAAAGAAATTTGGTCTATTTCAAAAATATTCAAAATAAGGATTACTTTGTAAGTATTGGTTGTCATGGTGCCGTGAGGAAGCCTGGGCAGAGAGCTCTGTTAATATGTGACCGACCCCCCCCCCACACACACACACACACACACACACTCACTTAAAGACCTTGAAGTTTGGTTTGGAAACAACATCACTATTTGTCCTGGCAATGAAGGTCTGTCTTCTGGAACACTCATGAAAAAAGAGAATGGTTTTCGTTTAAGTTGTCCACTTTAAAAACCCTTCAGCTTCTTCTCGCTGAGTTGCTTGAGGACACGGTAGCGCTGTGGCGAGGAGGCACAAGATAGGTCCTTAAAATAACATAACTAAGGCTACTTAACACTGTAGAAACTCTGGAATCACACTTTGTTGGCATAAAGACACCCACAATCTCTCCTTCTATCTCGGTACATTCTGTGTTGCACCAACGAGTGTTCAGTCCTTGCACACCATATAATGGAGGGTGTCATTCCAAAATACCCCTTCGCTGCATTGAACCTGCTAATTACCGAGACAGTTGAACGTTAAAATGATTGAGAATGACTTCCACAGTTTGACAAAGACACATCAGGGGAAAACAGCTACTCGTATTAAAAACCTTTCATTATGGCGATAGCTATTTGCTGCAGTGACTGAGAGCCAATTGAGGCCCAGTATTCTCAGTGCTTCTGGGGCCTGTGCAGTGCAGGTGAATGGTGTGCGTGTGTGTATGTGTGAAATGTAGGATTGTCTGAGCACAAACAGAGCTACTTATTTTGGCAACGCATGAAGCAGAGTTAGCAAACAGCTTGAGTGATGAATGACAGGCTGCTAGGAGAGGCAGAGAACCCAAAGATCCTTCCTCACTCACACTCCCAGAAAAAGCTTTTGAGTTGCTGTGGATCCAGTGGATTGTGTGTGTGTGTGTGTGTGTGTGTGTGTGTGTGTGTGTGTGTTTGTCCAGTGTGTGTGTGTTTGTGTGTGTCCAGTGTGTGTCCTGTGTGTGTGTGTGTCCAGTGTGTGTATGTGTGTGTGTCCGGTGTGTGTGTGTGTGTATCCTGTGTGTGTGTGTGTGTGTGTCCAGTGTGTGTGTCCAGTGTGTGTGTGTGTGTGTGTGCAGTGTGTGTGTCCAGTGTGTGTGTCGTGTTTGTGTCCTGTGTGTGTGTGTCCAGTGTGTGTGTGTGTGTGTGTGTGTCCAGTGTGTGTGTGTGTCCAGTATGTGTGTGTGTGTGTGTGTGTGTCCAGTGTGTATGTGTGTGTGTGTCCAGTGTGTGTGTATATGTGTGTTTGTCCGGTGTGTGTGTGTGTGTGTGTGTGTGTGTGTGTGTGTCTGTGTCTAGTGTGTGTGTCAAGTGCGTGTGTGTCCAGGGTGAGTGCGTGTTCAGTTTGTGGAAACACAAACACACACACACACACACTGGACACACACACACACTGGACACACACACACACTGGACACACACACACACTGGACACACACACAAACACACTGGACACACACACAGGACACACTCACACACTAGACACACACACTGGACACACACACTGCACACACACACTGCACACACACACACACACACACATACACACACACCAGAGACACACACACACACACACACACACACACACACTGGACACACACTGGACACACACAGGACACACACACACACACAGGTCACACACACACTGGACACACACACACACACACACACAGAAACACACACACACACACAAGACACACACACACACACACACACAAGACACACACACACACACACTGGACATACACACACACACTGGACACACACAAACTGGACACACACACACAAACTGGACACACAAACACACACACACACACACACACACATTGGACACACACACACATACTGGACACACACACACACACTGGACACACACACACACACTGGACACACACACAGACACACACACACACACTGGACACTCGACAAACACACACACACACGTCACACACAGACTAGACACACACACACACACACTCGACACACACACACACACACGTACTGGACACACACACACACACTGGACACACACACAGACAAGCATTCTTACCACCGCTTGGACAAAGTTATATGCTGACTGTGTGTGTGTGTGTGTGTCCAGTGTGTGTGTCCAGTGTGTGTGTGTGTGCGTGTGTGAGTTCAGGTGTTTCCCTCAATGACTGTCTGTTCTTCTGCTTACCGCTACAGTGTGGAACATGGTGGAGAGAACAGAATGAAACCTGGACTTAGAAAATGTGAGTGTTGACTGCTGTGAAGAATATGACTAAGAATAAGTCTTAATTCAAGTGAAGTCAAAGTCAAAGACCACCATCATTACTTACTTGGTCATATTAAATATCAGCTGTAGTTCTACAGAAGCACAAATCAGGTAAATTTACAAAGAGTTGCTTTGACAATGTGTGTGTCTGTGTTTGTGTGTGGCATGTTCGTCTTAAGTTAGAAATGTGTGTGTGTGTGTGTTCAGAAAGTGTATGTGTGTCCATTGTGTGTGTGTGTGTGTGTGTGTTCAGGATGTGTGTGTTTGTGTCTGTGTGTGTTCAGTGTGTGTGTGTGTGTGTGTGTGTGTGTGTTCAGGATGTGTGTGTGTTCAATGTGTGTGTGTGTGTAATTAATGGGAATAAGTGTGTTTTATTTTACCATACAGTATAACATATGATCAGAACTGATCTGAGGAGAACAGAAAGGTGACATGGAGGAGAGAGAAGCAGCCGTATCCTGATCACCCAGAGAGATTTGAGGACTGGAAACAGGTGCTGTGTAGCGAGGGTCTGACTGGGCGCTGTTACTGGGAGGTAGAGTGGAGTGGGAGATGGGTTGGTATAGGAGTGACATATAAAGGAATCAGCAGGAGAGGAAGGGGTGATGACTTTGGGATTGGATGGAATGACAAGTCCTGGAGTCTGGTCTGCTCTGACTACAGTTACTCTGCCAGGCATAATAATAAGTCCACTACCATAGACGTCCCCTCCTCCAGCTCCCACAGAGTAGGAGTGTATCTGGACTGGCCAGCCGGCACTCTGTCCTTCTACAGAGTCTCCTCTGACACACTGACCCACCTGAACACATTCCACTCCACATTCACTGAGCCCCTCTATCCAGGGTTTAGGGTTTATGTTGACTCCTCAGTGTCCCTGTAAATAATAACCATGGTAACAGTGACACACACACACACACACTGGACACACACACACACTGGACACACACACACTGGACACACACACACTGGACACACACACACACACACACACTGGACACACACACACACACTGGACACATACACACACTGGACACACACACACTGGACACACACACACACACACACACACACACTGGACACACACACACACTGGACACACACACACTGGACACACACACACACACACACACACACACTAGATTCACACACACACACACTGGACACACACACAAACTGGACACACACAAACACTGGACACACACACACACACACACACACACACACTGGACACACACACACATACTGAACACACAAACACACTGGACACACAATGACACACACTGGAAACAAAAAAAAACACTTGATACACACACACTGTACACACTCACACACACACACTGAACACACACACACCGGACAAACACACACTGGATACACACACAAACACACAGGACACACACACACTGATCACACACACACACACTGGACACACACAGGACAAACACACCCACACACTGGACACACACACACACAATGGACACACACACACTCTGGACACACACACACACTGGACACACACACACACACACACTGAACACACACACACTGGACACACACACACTGGACACACACACTGGACACATACAGACACACACACACACACACACACACACACACACACTGGACAAACACACACACACAGGACACACACTCATACACACTGGACACACACTCATACACACTGGACACACACACATACACACTGGAAACACACACAGGACACACACATACACACTGGACACACACACACCTGACACACACACACACACACAGGACACACACACACACACACACACTGGACACACACACTCACACACACTGGACACACACACACACACCTGACACACACACACACACACACACAGGACACACACACACACTGGACACACACACACACACACACACTGGACACACACACTCACACACACTGGACAAACACACACACACCTGACACACACACAGGACACACACACACACACACTGGACACACACACTAGACACACACACACACACACACACTGGACACACACACTGGACACACACAAACACTGGACACACACACTGGACACACACACATACGCTGGACACACACACACACACACACACACATGGACCCACACACATACACACTGGACACACACACACACTGGACACACACACACACACTGAACACACACACACACACACACACACACAGGACACACACAAACACAATGGACACACACACACACACACACACACACACACACACACACACACACACTGGACACACACACTCACACACACTGGACACACACACATACACACTTACACACACACACACTCACACACACTGGACACAGACACACACACTGGACACACACACACTGGACAAACACACTCACACACACTGGACACACACACATACGCTGGACACACACACACCTGACACACACACACATAGGACACACACACAGGACACACACACACACACTGGACACACACACACACACTGGACACACTCACACACACACACACACTGGACACACACACTCACACACACTGGACACACACACACACTGGACACACACACATACACACTTACACACACACACACACACACACTGGACACACACTCACACACACTGGACACACACAAACACATACACACACTGGACGCACACACTGGACACACACACATACGCTGGACACACACACACTGGACACACACACACACTCACACTGGACCCACACACATACACACTGGACACACACACACACGACACACACACATACACACTGGACACACACACCTGACACACACACACACAGGACACACACACTGGACACACACACACACACACACACACACTGGACACAAACACATACACTGGACACACACACTCACACACACTGGACACACACTGGACACACACACACACACACACACTGGACATTTCCATGTGTTGGATTTTGATGAAAGGAAATCCCATATAGCCTACTGGACAGGACTTTGCTATGGCATCTTCTGTTTGGGTGTCTCAGGTCAGGTCTGAGCCATGATCAGAATGTGTCTCTGTGTCTATTTCCAGCCCTGCCATTTCTACCTGTCCTGATCTAGTGTTTCACCCCTGACCTCCTCACACCGTCTCACTGTCCATGTCTGCTTTTAGCTCCCACCTCTACTTCACTGTGTTATAATGGACCTTATGCTTGTAATGTTACCTCTGTAACCAGTTATCAAACATACTGACCTTTCTGACCCTATCCCATGGCCCTACTTTCTACAACTGAACATTTAAATTCCTCTATGAGTTTAGTTTAGTGTCCATTTACTTATGTATGTATTTGTTGTATATTGGGGTTGTGCTGCAGAGCATCATGGGGGTTTGTATGTGTTGAGATGATCACGTTCCAGATAAATGGTTGAACTGATTCCTGTCTCCTGTCTCATCATTATTGAATTGTTATACAGACGTGGTTATAAAACCCACAAGACATAACAACAGATTGGTGATGAGTAAGTCTGAATCTACAGGAACTATTCTGTCTGGAAGAAGTGGGTTTTTACAACTGTTTAAAACTGTTATTTTCTGTGGTACAGTCTAGGCTAATGTTAGCACAGTGTATTGCTAGCAGAGGCAAGTGCATAGTCGAGCTAGCTAAGAAAGAGAGTTAACCAGTGGTGTAAGGTACTTAAGTAAAACTACTTTAAAGTACTACTTAAGTAGTTTTTTTGGGGTATATGTACTTGACTTTACTATTCATATTTTTGACTACTTTTACTTTCACTTCACTACATTCCTAAAGAAAATAATGTACTTTTTACTCCATACATTTTCCCTGACACCCAAAAGTACTCGTTACATTTTGAATGCTTAGCAGGACAGAAAATGGTCCAATTCACGCACTTATCAAGATAACATCCCTACTGCCTCTGATCTGGCAGACTCACTAAACACAAATGCTTTGTTTGTAAATTGTCTGAGTGTTGGAGTGTGCCTCTGGCTGAATGTACATTTTTAAAACAAGAAAATTGTCTGGTTTGCTTTATGTAAGGAATTTGAAATGATTTATACTTGTACTTTTACTTTTGATACTTTAGTATATTTTAGCAATTACATTTACTTTTTATACTTAAGTACATTAAAAACCAAATACTTTTAGACTTTTACTCAAGTAGTATTTTACTGGGTGACTTTCACTTTTAGTTGAGTCATTTTCTGTTAGGGTATCTTTACTTTTACTAAAGTATGACAATTGGGTACTTTTTCCACCACTGGAGTTAACATCGTCATGGACGGCAGAAAAGGACTCGAGACGGACATCGGAGTGGGAAAACAACGTGATTAAAAAGGAGGAATATACAGTGATTAAAGGAAAGGACATTTATTCAACTGTGAAGACAAACCTTTTAATTAAAACTGCTAAATGAGCGAATTTAGGAGGAAACGTCAGTGGGTGAAGTGAATGAAGATCACATGACTGAGGAAAATATTGCTGTGGCTGAGGACAATACTGAAGTGAGTGACAATCAGGAGCTTATTGAGAAACAAAAAATTATTGGAATTGTTGGAAACATTGGACAGTTTGATGAAATTATTGAGCAGTGGAGCTCATATACAGAACGGTTTTGTCACGCCCTGGCTCTGGGGACTCTTTATGTTGAGCCAGGGTGTTAATTTCTATGTTTAGTTTTCTATGTTTCTATTCTAGATCGTGTTTTCTATGTTGGCCGGTTGGTTCCCAATCAGAGGCAGCTGTAGCTCGTTGTCTCTGATTGGGAACCATACTTAGGCAGCCTGTTTGGCACAGTTATTGGTGGGATCTTGTTCCGTGTAGGTTTGTGTTTGTTAACCGAGGACTTCACGTTTCGTTTTGTTGTGTTGTAGTAAGTACTCATTAAAAGTATGTATGCATATCACGCTGCGCCTTGGTCCACTTATTACGACGATCGTGACAGGTTTGAATAGTTTGTTCTTGTTAGGCCTACTGCTGCTAGGTAGCTCTCTCTCTGCTCTCTCCCTCCCCTCTGTCTGTCCTTGATTGCAGGAGTGAAGTCTGGTGTGCGGGAGTCAGGGTTCCAGCTGCAGCTCATTCACCATAATCACCTCAGCCTTTAAGACCCGGTCAAACTTGCCACTCATCGTCAGATCATAGTCAAGACGACCATGTTAGTCTCGCTGCCGATTCAACCTGTCTGTTTTCGCTCTTTGTTTTTGGCCTGTTCTATTTACTTTTCTCCTGTGCCATAGATTATTGGAACCTGACTCCTGCCTCCGCTTCACTCCTGCCACCACCATCCTGCTTTCCACTACCGGACCTCCCTTTTGGACTCACCACGGACACTAGGACATTACGGTACCACACCTGCCCTGACCTGGATCTGTTACCCTCCCTGTAACCTGGACTTGCTCTTCCCCTATTATTGGAAACCTGGACTAATTGAACATTGTAAATAAACCTGTTAAACCTTCTCTGGCTTGGTGTAGTTGTCTGCATTTGGGTTCAAATCCAGTTAAATCATGACAGTATGATCTGACCAACATGAACCCAGCAGACAGTAGCTCGGATACCACCCCAGAGTGCACTCAAATTCGGACTGCCATAGCCAATCAGGGCATTTTACTTGGCCAACATGATACCCTGTTTAAGACTATTGCTGAGAACAGTCAGGTGCTGCTTAATCAGGTTCAATTACTCACCAATCAAGTGTCTGCCCTTTCTACCCAAGTTAATAATGCACCCCTCGGGCATGGCATACAAACTGCTCCTTCTCCTGCTCCACCTGTTTTTCCTACCCCTTCAGCCCAGATCAGAGAGCCTTTTGTTCCTGCTCCAGAGCGCTATGACGGGAACATGGGAACCTGTGGCGATTTTTTGACTCAATGCTCGTTAGTGTTTGAACAACAGCCCCTCACCTACGCCTCAGAAAGAGCCCGTATTGCCTACCTTATCAACTCTACTAGCGGTTCCGCTCGTGCCTGGGGATCCGCGGTCTGGGAGAGTCAGTCGGACATTTGCAACGCTTACGTTGCCTTCACCACTGAGATGAGGAAGGTTTTTGACCACCCCGTACGGGGCAAGGAGGCTGCGAAACGGTTGTTTTCTCTTCGGCAGGGGGCTCGCAGTGTGGCGGAGATGGCAGTGGAGTTTCGGACTTTAGCGGCAGTGAGTGGTTGGAATGACGAGGCATTACAAGGAGTGTTCATCAATGCTTTGTCTGAGACTTTAAAAGATGAATTGGTGTCATATGATGAATCGCCTACGCTGGATAATCTTATTTCACTCACCATCAGGTTGGATAATCGGATTCGGGAGCGCCGCCGGGAGAGGAGTGTTAGTTCCAAGCAACCTGTCTGTCGTCAACAAACTCCTCCCCGCATCTTCCCTACGGAGAAAGCCGTGTCTTCCCGAGTCGATACGAGGAGCACTGAACCCGAAGCCATGGAGGTGGGTCGTGCACGGTTGTCCTCAGAGGAGCGTGCACGTCGTATTCAGGCTCGGGTCTGCCTGTATTGTGGAGAAGCTGGTCATTTCGTTCCTTCCTGCCCAGTTCGTCCGGGAAAAGGGCCGGCTCATCATTATTGGGAGAAGTTTTGGTGAGCCGAGCAGCGGATTCTTCCTCTTCTCCCCGCATTCTGCTCCAGGCATTCCTCCAGTGGCAATCCCAGAATTTCTCTGTTAGTGCGCTGGTTGACTCTGGTGCCGACGAAAGCTTTTTGGATAGAGAGTGGGCTCAACAAATGGATTTGTAGACTGTTCCTATGGACTGTCCGCTGCAGGCTAAGGGTCTAAATGGACAATTGTTGACCCGTATTACTCATCAGACTGTTCCTGTTTGTCTCAGAGTGTCGGGAAATCATCAGGAGAACATTCAATTCCATATAATCGACTGCCCACAGACCCCCCTGGTCCTTGGTATTCCCTGGCTCATAAGACACAATCCACACATTGATTGGGTGACAGGTAGAATTGTTTCATGGAGCACATTTTGTCATGTGAATTGTTTGTGTTCTGCTCAGACCCCTGCCAGCACTGTGCCTCAACCTCCACTGGAGTCCATGGATCTTTCTGCTGTCCCTGACGTGTATCATGACCTGGCATCCGTTTTCTGCAAACACAGAGCTACTTCTCTTCCTCCTCACCGGCCTTACGACTGCGCCATTGACCTCCAGCCAGGAGCCCCGCTCCCCAGCAGTCGCCTGTACAATCTCTCCCGCCCGGAGACGGAGGCTATGGAGAACTACATTCGGGACTCCTTGGCGGCAGGTATTATTCGTCCTTCCTCGTCACCTGTAGGAGCGGGATTCTTTTTTGTTGCTAAGAAGGATAAGACCCTCAGACCCTGTATTGATTTCCGTGGACTTAACAACATCACCATTAAGAACAAATATTCTCTGCCATTAATTAATTCTGCTTTTCCCCTCCTTCATGGTGCAACTATCTTTACCAAACTGGATCTACGAAATGCGTATCACCTGGTGCGCATTCGTAAAGGTGATGAATGGAAGACTGCCTTCAACACACCCTTGGGACATTTTGAGTATCTAGTCATGCCTTTTGGGTTGTCCAATGCCCCTGCTGTTTTTCAGGCACTCGTGAATGATGTCCTTCGGGACATGTTGAATCAGTTTGTTTTTGTCTATCTGGATGATATCTTGATTTTCTCAGAGTCCTCCCAGGAACATGAACTGCATGTGCGCCAGGTGTTGCAAAGGTTGTTGGAGAACAAATTGTTTGTGAAGATGGAGAAATGTGAATTTCATGTGTCTGAGACCTCTTTTTTTGGGTTACATCATAGCTCAGGGGGAGTTGCGGATGGACCCAGCTAAGATCTCTGCTGTCACGGACTGGCCAGCCCCCTCCACCCGCAAACAACTTCAACGATTCCTGGGCTTTGCGAACTTCTATAGGAGGTTCATCAAGGACTACAGCCGCATTGCGGCGCCTCTCACCTCCATCTCACGACCGTTCGCTTGGAATGAAGGGGCCGAATCAGCGTTCGAAGAACTGAAACATCGCTTCGCCTCGGCTCCCATTCTGATGCAGCCGGACCCCGACCGCCAGTTTGTCGTGGAGGTGGATGCATCCGACACTGGGGTAGGTGCGGTGTTGTCACAACGTTCTCCTGAAGATAACAAACTGCATCCCTGTGCTTTTCTCTCAAGGAAACTTTCTCAGGCAGAGAGGAATTATGATGTTGGCAATCGTGAACTGCTCGCCGTTAAGCTGGCTCTCGAGGAGTGGCGACATTGGTTGGAGGGGGCGGAACAACCCTTCATCGTTTGGACGGATCATAAGAATCTGGCTTACCTCCAGTCAGCGAAGCAGCTCAACCCCCGTCAAAGTAGGTGGGCACTATTTTTTGGGAGATTCAATTTTTCTCTGTCTTACCGTCCTGGGTCACGCAACGTCAAGCCTGACGCCCTGTCTCGTGTTCATTCGGCTGTTGATACTGGTAGTAACCCTGAACCCATCTTGCCTCCTACCTGCAGTATTGCGGCCATCACATGTGACATCGAAGGGATTGTTAGACAGGCTCAACATCATCAAGCTGACCCTGGGAGGGGTCCTCCTAACCGGTTGTTTGTCCCTGAGTCTGCTCGCTCCCAGGTACTTCAGTGGGCTCACTCGTCTCCCCTTACCTGTCACCCTGGAGTTTCGCGGACCCTTGACTTTGTGCGACGGAAGTTCTGGTGGCCCACGATGGAGGCGGACACTCGAGCATTCATTGCTGCTTGTACGGTATGTGCACGAAGTAAGAACTCCACCCAGGCCAGCGCTGGTCATCTACGACCTCTACCTATACCCAGCCGGCCCTGGTCGCACATTGCTATGGATTTTGTCACTGGACTTCCCCCCTCGTCTGGAAAGACTGTCATTCTTACTGTGATTGATCGTTTTTCTAAGTTCGCTCATTTTTTGGCCCTACCTAAACTGCCCACTGCCAGAGAGACGGCTGATATTTTGGTTGAACATGTGTTCCGCTCTCATGGTCTACCCACGGATATTGTCTCTGACAGGGGTCCCCAGTTTGTCTCCCAGGTGTGGAAAGCTTTGGGCATCACATCCAGCCTGTCCTCTGGATATCACCCCCAGACCAACGGGCAAGCAGAGAGAGCGAACCAGGAGATGGAGACCGCTCTCTGCTGTGTCACAGGGTCTAACCCTGGGTCATGGAGCTCCATGCTCCCCTGGGTGGAATATGCTCATAACACCTTGACTAACGCTTCCTCTGGTTTGTCTCCCTTTCTGTGTGCTCTGGGTTATCAACCTCCCCTGTTCCCTTCTCAAGAGAGGGAACTGGCGGTACCCTCGGTGCAGTCCCACATGCGCCGCTGCTTCAAGGTCTGGAGGAAGGCCAGGGTAGCTCTGTCCCGAGCTTCGGCGTACATGCAGAGGCAAGCCAACCGTCACCGGTCCCAGGCTCCCGGTTACTCTCCTAGTCAAGAGGTATGGCTTAAGTCACGTGACCTTCCATTGAAAGTGGAGTCTAAGAAGATGGCGCCTCGTTTTATAGGACCGTTCAAGATACTGTCTATTGTTAACCCCTGCGCGGTTAAGCTACAGCTTCCTGCCTCCCTACGGGTTCATTCCAACTTTCATGTTTCCCAGATTAAGCCTGTGTCGGTTAGCCCTCTGTGCCCGCCCTCTCTTCCCCCTCCTCCGCCCAGGATCATGGGTGGGGGTCCGGTCTACACTGTCCGGCGACTTCTGGATGTTCGGCGCCGGGGTCGTGGTTTCCAGTACCTGGTGGATTGGGAGGGTTATGGTCCTGAGGAACGTTCCTGGGTGCCCAGGAGCTTCATTGTGGATCCTGCTCTGGTCCGTGAGTTTCATAGGTTACATCCCGATAAACCCTGTCGGCCGCCAGGTGGCGTCCATAGAGGGGGGGGTACTGTTAGGCCTACTGCTGCTAGGTAGCTCTCTCTGCTCTCTCCCTCCCCTCTGTCTGTCCTTGATTGCAGGAGTAAAGTCTGGTTTGCGGGAGTCAGGGTTCCAGCTGCAGCTCATTCACCATAATCACCTCAGCCTTTAAGACCCGGTCAAACTTACCACTCATCGTCA
>NW_028162759.1:0-45000 GCF_964263955.1 Coregonus lavaretus | reverse complement strand
AGCTACTCTTCCTGGGGTTTATTATGGATCCCCATTAGTTCCTGCCAAGGCAGCAGCTACTCTTCCTGGGGTTTATTATGGATCCCCATTAGTTCCTGTCAAGGCAGCAGCTACTCTTCCTGGGGTTTATTATGGATCCCCATTAGTTCCTGCCAAGGCAGCAGCTACTCTTCCTGGGGTCCAAACACACTAAGGCACTTACATCACACATAAAACAAAAGATAAAACAGTACATCATATGACATTATTACACCACTACATATCCACAATACAAAATGTATGATACCACCATACAACAACATTACAATGTACATGTGTGTAGAGTGTGTGTGATAGCGCCTGTGTGTGTGTACCGGTGTGTGTGTCTCTTCACAGTCCCCACTGTTTCACAAGGTTTATTTTGACCTGTTTTTTAAATCTAATTTTACTGCTTGCATCAGTTACCTGATGTGGAATAGAGTTCCATGTAGTCATGGCTCTATGTAGTACTGTGCGCCTCCCATAGAGTGTTCCGTACTTGGGGACTATGAAGAGACCTCTGGTGGCATGTCTTGTGGAGTATGCATGGGTTTCCGAGCTGTGTGCCAGTAGTTCAAACAGACAGCTCGGTGCATTCAACATGTCAATACCTCTCATAAATACAAGTAGTGAGGAAGTCAATCTCTCTTCCACTTTGAGCCATGAGAGATTGACATGCATATTATTAATGTTATCTCTCTGTGTACATCCAAGGGCCAGCCGTGCTGCCCTGTTCGGAGCCAACCGCAATTTTCCTAAGTCCCTCTTTGTGGCACCTGACCACACGACTGAACAGTAGTCCAGGTGCGACAAAACTAGGGCCTGTAGGACCTGCCTTATTGATAGTGCTGTTAAGAAGGCAGAGCAGCGCTTTATTATGGACAGACTTCTCCCCATTTTAGCTACTGTTGTATCAACATGTTTTGACCATGACAGTCCAGAGTTACTCCAAGCAGTTTAGTCACCTCAACTTGCTCAATTTCCACATTATTCATTAGTTCAGGTTTAGGGTTATGAGGGTCATCAAGCCTTCCCCCTCAGAGGGCTACCTGCTCTCTCTCTCTCTCTCTCTTTCTCTCTCTCTCTCTCGCTCTCTCTTTCTGATAATACATGAAGGTATTCCCATCAAGCCTTCCCCCTCAGAGGATGACTCTTTCGCTCTGTCTCTTTCGCTCTCTCTCTCCCCCCACTTTATATTAGCCAGATACTTTACAGAGTATTATTTAATGTCTGCCCACTGTGTTTGTACATTAGACAGTTCAGTATGTGGTGGTATTTAGTAGATGTACTAGCTACTTGTTCTGTCAGAGGGTCATCATGTTACTAGCTACTTGTTCTGTCAGAGAGTCAGCCTCTCACATCATGTTACTAGCTACTTGTTCTGTCAGAGGGTCATCATGTTACTAGCTACTTGTTCTGTCAGAGGGTCAGCCTCTCACATCATGTTACTAGCTACTTGTTCTGCCAGAGGGTCATCATGTTACTAGCTACTTGTTCTGTCAGAGGGTCATCATGTTACTAGCTACTTGTTCTGTGACATCATGTTACTATCTGACGTGAACCTTTAGGTGTTTTTATGTGTTGTTATCTGCCCTCTGTCTTGTGCCGTGTGGTGATACCCTGTCTTGTGCCGTGTGGTGATACCCTGTCTTGTGCCGTGTGGTGATACATGTGTTGAGTAAAAGTTTAAATGATTGTTCTCAGTCAATGAAAGTGCTAGTATTCTCACATTCATATCTGGTCAAGTTACCATATCAATTTCCACGTGGATAGAGTCGGGGCTAATTATCACCGTCTGGGTCACTGGTGGCTGGTGGTTTCTCCTTTCTGCAGAGCTCATTGTGTAATGGAGGGAAAGTTGTGTCAATGTGGAAGACCGTCTCCTGTTCAACGTGTTCCTTGTTCACGCCGTTTCTCAGGCTGTCATTTATTTCATGGATTAGAGCTCCCTTCTGTTCTGTCACGACATCGTTCTCTTCCAGAACGTCTAAAAATAATCTCCTTTAAGGAAGAGGCATCGTCTGATCATTACATTCGGGCTGGGAAGACACTGTTCACAAGGCTCCCGTCTAACCCCTCTCCTTCTAGCAGGGCACGAACAACCTAGTGCTGCCTTTATCTGTCTGGATATTTAAAAGGTCTTGTTAGACTGGGATTCATGTATAGAGAGTCCTCTCTTTGATTCTATTACCAGCTGTTAGGAGGACAGAGAGAGAGAGTGGTGTGTGTCTGGGGTAGGTTGTCTATGACCAGCTCCTGGCTACTGTAGACTACCTAATAGACTTCTCTACATCCTGTCTGCTGTAGACTACCTAATAGACTTCTCTACATCCTGTCTACTGTAGACTACCTAATAGACTTCTCTATATCCTGTCTACTGTAGACTACCTAATAGACTTCTCTACATCCTGTCTGCTGTAGACTACCTAATAGACTTCTCTACTTCCTGTCTACTGTAGACTACCTAATAGACTTCTCTACATCCTGGCTACTGTAGACGACCTAATAGACTTCTCTACATCCTGTCTGCTGTAGACTACCTAATAGACTTCTCCACATCCTGTCTGCTGTAGACTACCTAATAGACTTCTCTACATCCTGTCTACTCTAGACTACCTAATAGACTTCTCTACATCCTGGCTACTGTAGACGACCTAATAGACTTCTCTACATCCTGTCTACTCTAGACTACCTAATAGACTTCTCTATATCCTGTCTACTGTAGACTACCTAATAGACTTCTCTACATCCTGTCTACTGTAGACTACCTAATAGACTTCTCTATATCCTGTCTACTGTAGACTACCTAATAGACTTCTCTACATCCTGTCTACTGTAGACTACCTAATAGACTTCTCTACATCCTGTCTGCTGTAGACTACCTAATAGACTTCTCTACATCCTGTCTGCTGTAGACTACCTAATAGACTTCTCTACATCCTGTCTGCTGTAGACAACCTAATAGACTTCTCTACATCCTGTCTACTGTAGACTACCTAATAGACTTCTCTACATCCTGTCTACTGTAGACTACCTAATAGACTTCTCTACATCCTGTCTACTGTAGACTACCTAATAGACTTCTCTACATCCTGTCTGCTGTAGACAACCTAATAGACTTCTCTACATCCTGTCTACTGTAGACTACCTAATAGACTTCTCTACATCCTGTCTACTGTAGACTACCTAATAGACTTCTCTACATCCTGTCTGCTGTAGACTACCTAATAGACTTCTCTACATCCTGTCTGCTGTAGACTACCTAATAGACTTCTCTACATCCTGTCTGCTGTAGACTACCTAATAGACTTCTCTACATCCTGTCTACTGTAGACTACATTCTTGGAGCTAAGGATGCTTCACTTCTGCTAGAGAAGGGGAGCGGTAAGAAATAAATGACTTGTCATATCTAAAGCAGTGAGATGAAAACGGATGCTGATTAGTATCAGCCCAGGAGTTATCATTACAGATCAGATACTGGAACAGAGTCAGTGTCCCAAATGGAAACCTGTTCCCTTTATAGTGCACTACTTTTGACCAGAACACTACGGGGCTTATTCAAAAGTAATGCACTATATAGGGAAATATGGTGTGATTTGTGACACAGGCAGATTATGTGCTGTGCAGTTTTTAAATGGGACAATGTTCTTTCCCTAAAAAAAAAAAGGTACAATTTACCACGGAACATTAATGTTGAAGCGCTGCAGAGATTGTTCTTGCCTTAATAGCATCACAACAACATGAACTAAACAAGATGATTATTGCTGGCTGATTACAGCTAAAGTGGGTTAGTGTGTTTGACCCTGGTCTCTTACTGGCCCTCAGTACAGCAGTGACGTGCTACACCAGATAGGCTTTATCCCTCTCACTGGCCTATTGGACTAGCATGTTTGCATCCCAAATGGCAACCCTATTCAATATATAGTCCACTACTTATGACCAGAGCCTTATGGGACCTGATCAAAAGTAGTGCACTACATAGGGGAAAAGGGTGCCATTTGGAATGCACTCAAGTCTGAAGAGGTGTGGGCTTCATTCAGAATCCTCATATTATATTGTTGTTATAGTAGATAATAATGAAAACATAATGTTATATCAATCCTGGTCTCTCTGCATGAGTCATTAGGGAAGTCTTCATCGGAGGCCTGGTTAATGAAGATACATTCAGTTTGTATGTCAGTATCTCTCTCCCCGCCTCTGGTAATAAGTCAATTATATTAACGAAATCACTACATCCAATAAAGAAGGCACTTTGCTTCTCTTCCTTCCTTAAGAATGAATTGTACACATCGCTGCTTAATTCAGCTGATTGTGATGTATTCGTATCTAATGTGGAAGGCGTTGGGATGTTCTCTTATTAAAATACTGAACACATTCACACGTGGGAAAAGCGGCATTTCGGAAATAGTAATTGGCTTTGATACTCTGATTAGAGTTAGAGACTAACCAATCACTGACGACTGGTTTTTGTACAACGCCGCTCACTTAAACAGAAAGGACGTCCAGGACGGCAGTGTGACTGAATATATGCAGCGATCGATAGAGCAGTGGTCAGTCAACTTCATTCCTCCATCTTTTCTCTAGCTTGTGTTCCCCATGGTAACTGTGACGCTGCCGCGTTCTGTTTATCTCAGCGGCTCGGCTCAACGGAAGCGTTCAGGCTTTCCAAAAGTTGTCTTAAAATATTAATCAGACTGTGTTCCAACACTTTTAAAATATGAGCCGTCACGTTCTATCATTCTGAGTTCTCTCAGTGGGTCGTGTCCCAAATGGCACCCTGTTCCCTATAGAGTGCGCTGATTTTGAACGAGGCCCACAAGGCTCTAGTCTAAAGTAGTGCACTGCAAAGGGAATAGGGTGTCATTTAGGACGTCGAATAGCTTCTGAGTTCACTGACTGGGATAAACAAACTATTTTCCTCATCTCATACATTTTCAGGTACGTTCTGTCCTCTCCATTCTAATGGTGTTTTAGTTTCTACACACTCTGTGACCTGAGATGACTCCCTTGTCAGTTGAAGCACCGATGTAGCTTTTATCTTTGTGCTTTTAAGGACTTGGATCGTCGTCATTGACTTTGATGGATCATCGCTAAGATCATCTGATTTGAGTGTTGATTGAAATGGTTGATTGATACTTCTGCTGTATGTTTTATCGTGTTGAACGTGGTCTCCGTCGCTAACAACAGACTTTGTATTACCATTCCCACCATGCATTTGGAGATATTTGGATTCCATTTATGGCCCCATAAACCCTTCTGCCAACAGCATGGCTCAATAATCCATGAATGTCATTCTAGGTACTGTTTGATTTTGTATTATTTTTTTCATTGACTTCATCATGACACTTGTTTCTTAGCTGACTATGTTTCCATTTAGAAAAATAGTAATGAATTATTGACTAGCCAAAAGTATGACATCCATTTTCAGTTTTTGCTTCTTCCTTCCTCTGTGATAGGCTGTGATTTCCTTCCTCTGTGATAGACTGTGATTTCCTTCCTCTGTGATAGACTGTGATTTCCTTCCTCTGTGATAGACTGTGATTTCCTTCCTCTGTGATAGGCTGTGATTTCCTTCCTCTGTGATAGACTGTGATTTCCTTCCTCTGTGATAGGCTGTGATTTCCTTCCTCTGTGATAGGCTGTGATTTCCTTCCTCTGTGATAGGCTGTGATTTCCTTCCTCTGTGATAGGCTGTGATTTCCTTCCTCTGTGATAGGCTGTGATTTCCTTCCTCTGTGATAGACTGTGATTTCCTTCCTCTGTCAGAATGGTGCAGTCTGGGAGCTGAGTAATGAGTATCATGCCATTGAGAGGAACACACACGTTGCTGTGTTTAAACGGTACAGTGTGTGAAAGAAGCCTCATCTGAGTTCCCACATTAAATAGACCAGCAATATCCTGGTTTACCACAGTGTTTCTGATTCTACAGCTATACTTTAGTTTCCGTTCAATTGGCGACAGATTTTTTCATGTGAATATTTGAAAAGAAAATATGCACATTTTCCCCACCATTTACATTTACATTTTAGTCATTTAGCAGACGCTCTTATCCAGAACGACTTACAGTTAGTGCATACATTATTATTATTATTATTATTATTATTATTATTATAAAAAAATGTCATACCCCCTTTGGGAATCGAACCCACAACCCTGGCGTTGCAAACGCCATGCTCTATCAACTGAGCTACATCCCTGCCGGCCATTCCCTCCCCTACCCTGGACGACGCTGGGCCAATTCTGCGCCGCCCCATGGGTCTCCCGGTCGCGGCCGGCTACGACAGAGCCTGGATTCGAACCAGGATCTCTAGTGGCACAGCTAGCACTGCGATGCAGTGCCTTAGACCGCTGCGCCACTCGGCAGCACCACCAGCAGTGTGTTTCCACCAAACTGACTTGTTGCGTTTTAAAAATCACTGCGTGATGACGTAGTGAACGCCGAAAATGTACGTTTTCACGTACCGAATAAAATCGCGATGTGTTTTATTGTAATTTCAACTCTTCCGATAGTTTTTGTCACAAAAACTGTTGCGTTGAATAGCATATGTGCCCGCTCTGGTCTTGGCAGGTGCGCTCCAGCCAACCCTTAGTAGGTTATATGGGTAGGATAGGCTACATAATGAGATTAGTATGGAGAATATGTTGATTTGTCAAACGGCAGTCAAGCATCAATCATCATGTCACCAGAATTAACCCTAGATATTGGAAAGGAGCATCAAGCTCATCAGGTGGGCAGGGGATGTTGAGGGGGAATAGAGAAGGAAGTGTGCAACATTAAAAAAGGCACTGACTACAACAAAAGGAATGTCCGGTAATGTCAGGTATGGAACTATTCAGATGCTGTGTCATTATACAACATGACATTCCACACATAAAGGCGTTTCCACCGCCATTTCTCACATAATACATTTTACCAACACAAAAATATCCCACCATGTCGAACAAACAAATAATCTGTCGGCATTTATAAAATTATACAGAAACTTTTTTTTATACAGTATGACTTTACTCTTATAAAAACTGAATGGAAACGTGGTTAGTTTGTACACTCCACTCTGATTTTAGCAAGAAGAAAAATGTTTGCGATTGTTCCCCCCTAAGGCTCCACTTACAGACAACTTGCACGCAATTCTAGTTGCTTGCAACTGAGTTGCTTCTTGATTGCAGCCAGCATTTTGTCTAAATCAATCTTTATTCAATAACGAAACGGTCGGATAAACAAAATAATTTGTGAAATCGCAATGTATTGCAGCAGATGACGATGGGGTGAGCTTTAGAATTCTCAAACAATATGACAGAAGCAGCTTCAATTTGATCGGCTGTTGCATACAATTTTAATAGTGTTTGAGTTGAGTTTGAGTTAAGGGCTTGTAAAGTAAGCATTTCACTGTAACGTCTACACCTGTTGTATTCGGCGCATGTGGCAAATAACATTTGATTTGATTTGCTTCGTGTAACAGCAAAGTTGTGTGAAAGTGGTATTGTGTAACTGCAGCCTGAGAATTGACCTGCTGCCTATTTCTGTCCAGCAGTTTTAGCTGTTTCTTTATTCTGCCGTGCTCGGAACAGATGACGTGCGGAAATCAATGAGCTGTTTGTTGCCTTATCACTCAAAGCAGATTTGAAAACCTTTCAGGGAAGCAATGCATTTAATTAACTGCAAAATTGGGGCTGTGCACTCGTGCTTGAATGTGCATTTATACCGATCAAAAATATAAGCGCAACATGCAAATATTTTAATTTTTTTACTGAGTTACAGTTCATATGAGGAAATCGATCAATTGAAATAAATTCATTATGCCTAATCTATGGATTTCACATGACTGGGAATACAGATATGCATCTGTATTTCCAGTCATTACAAAAAATGGGCCTCACAATGGGCCTCAGGATCTCGTCACGGTATTTCTGTGCATCCAAATTGCCATTGATAAAATGCAATTGTGTCCGTTGTCCGTAGCTTATGCCTGCCCATACCATAACCCAACCGCCACCATGGGGCACTCTGTTCATAACGTTGACATCAGCAAACCTTTCACCCACACAATGTCATACATGTGGTCTGCGGTTGTAAAGCCGGTTGGACGTATTGCCAAATTCTCTAAAATGACATTGGAGGTGGCTTATGGTAGAGAAATGAACATTCAATTTTCTGGCAACAGCTCTGCAATGCCAATTGCACGCTCCCTCAAAACTTGAGACATCTGTGGCATTGTGTTGTGTGACAAAACTGCACATTTTAGAGTGCTTTTATTGTCCCCAGCATAAGGTGCACCTGTGTAATGATCATGCTGTTTAATCAGCTTCTTGATATGCCACACATGTCAGGTGGATGGATTATCTTGGCAAAGGGGAAATGCTCACTAAAAGTGATGGAAACAAATTTACAGCACAAACTTTGAGAGAAGTAAGCTTTTTGTGCGTATGGAACATTTCTGTGATATTTTATTTCAGCTCATGAAACATGGGACCAACACTTTACATGTTGCGTTTATATTTTTGTTCAGTGGAGTTGGCCTGTGTTCAATGTTCCCTCTTATTTTTGGGGGCACTGAGCACATTTTTGGTCTTGTGAGTGGAAGCTGGAGGCTTTACCCTGACAGTTTTAGACAGTAGTCAACAGGCTATTGTTGCTGTCTGATCATAATGTAGGCCTACCAACAAAACCAATGGAGAAAATCTCATAACATTTTCACATGGAAATAGCTTTTGATTTCTATGATATAGCCTACAGTAGCCTATATGTGGTGTTCAATGCAGGCCTACATTGCATGATACTTTTAAAAACGTTTTGATATTATGAAGGGCTTGACATTAATTCATGATTTTTTTTTACTTGGTCTGTAACACCATGGCCCAAATAGGTGACTGTAAATTGCTTTGTATTGTGTTGTATGATGTAAGAAACCACTTTACAAAATTAATTATTATTACCATACAGAGAATTAGACAATGTAGGCTGTCCCTCTGCCTATTGGAGTATGTGCATATTCAAGCCTGTCTCAAAATACAACACTGTCCCTTTAATTAAGCCATAAGCTTTTTACCTGACAGTCTTTTCAAAGACCACGTTTTGTGCTCTCGCAGGAAGCAGTAACTCCCCATTGCTGACCTATACTGATCTATAACTGGGCTGATAACTCGCCAACTAGCAAAGAATATCAACAAATGTGCAGACGCGCGGCTCTGATCTGAAAAGCTCATCCACTCGCGGGTGATTGAAAGACCGCTTGTGGGCTACTCCCGCCAATAGGATTCTACTCCGTTGTGCTCTGCCTACAACTACAGCAAAATCACAGACTCAGTCTTGCAAAGTTAGATTTGTTTTGGTTTGTTGCATTGAAAAAGGGGGCTGATATAATGTTGATTCGATCATAGAAAAAAACGTTAGTCTGTTATGATCTCAGCTACAGACAGGTTCATATGTAGAGATGTGAGTCTGTTATGATCTCAGCTACAGACAGGTTCATATGTAGAGATGTGAGTCTGTTATGATCTCAGCTACAGACAGGTTAATATGTAGAGATGTGAGTCTGTTATGATCTCAGCTACAGACAGGTTAATATGTAGAGATGTGAGTCTGTTATGATCTCAGCTACAGACAGGTTAATATGTAGAGATGTGAGTCTGTTATGATCTCAGCTACAGACAGGTTAATATGTAGAGATGTGAGTCTGTTATGATCTCAGCTACAGACAGGTTAATATGGAGAGATGTGAGTCTGTTATGATCTCAGCTACAGACAGGTTAATATGTAGAGATGTGAGTCTGTTATGATCTCAGCTACAGACAGGTTAATATGTAGAGATGTGAGTCTGTTATGATCTCAGCTACAGACAGGTTAATATGTAGAGATGTGAGTCTGTTATGATCTCAGCTACAGACAGGTTAATATGTAGAGATGTGAGTCTGTTATGATCTCAGCTACAGACAGGTTAATATGTAGAGATGTGAGTCTGTTATGATCTCAGCTACAGACAGGTTCATATGTAGAGATGTGAGTCTGTTATGATCTCAGCTACAGACAGGTTAATATGTAGAGATGTGAGTCTGTTATGATCTCAGCTACAGACAGGTTAATATGTAGAGATGTGAGTCTGTTATGATCTCAGCTACAGACAGGTTAATATGTAGAGATGTGAGTCTGTTATGATCTCAGCTACAGACAGGTTCATATGGAGAGATGTGAGTCTGTTATGATCTCAGCTACAGACAGGTTAATATGTAGAGGTGTGAGTCTGTTATGATCTCAGCTACAGACAGGTTAATATGGAGAGATGTGAGTCTGTTATGATCTCAGCTACAGACAGGTTAATATGTAGAGATGTGAGTCTGTTATGATCTCAGCTACAGACAGGTTAATATGTAGAGATGTGAGTCTGTTATGATCTCAGCTACAGACAGGTTAATATGGAGAGGTGTGAGTCTGTTATGATCTCAGCTACAGACAGGTTAATATGGAGAGATGTGAGTCAGTTATGATCTCAGCTACAGACAGGTTAATATGTAGAGATGTGAGTCTGTTATGATCTCAGCTACAGACAGGTTCATATGTAGAGATGTGAGTCTGTTATGATCTCAGCTACAGACAGGTTAATATGTAGAGATGTGAGTATGTTATGATCTCAGCTACAGACAGGTTAATATGTAGAGATGTGAGTCTGTTATGATCTCAGCTACAGACAGGTTCATATGTAGAGATGTGAGTCTGTTATGATCTCAGCTACAGACAGGTTAATATGTAGAGATGTGAGTCTGTTATGATCTCAGCTACAGACAGGTTAATATGGAGAGATGTGAGTCTGTTATGATCTCAGCTACAGACAGGTTAATATGAAGAGATGTGAGTCTGTTATGATCTCAGCTACAGACAGGTTAATATGTAGAGATGTGAGTCTGTTATGATCTCAGCTACAGACAGGTTAATATGTAGAGATGTGAGTCTGTTATGATCTCAGCTACAGACAGGTTAATATGTAGAGATGTGAGTCTGTTATGATCTCAGCTACAGACAGGTTAATATGGAGAGATGTGAGTCTGTTATGATCTCAGCTACAGACAGGTTAATATGGAGAGATGTGAGTCTGTTATGATCTCAGCTACAGACAGGTTAATATGGAGAGATGTGAGTCTGTTATGATCTCAGCTACAGACAGGTTAATATGGAGAGATGTGAGTCTGTTATGATCTCAGCTACAGACAGGTTAATATGTAGAGATGTGAGTCTGTTATGATCTCAGCTACAGACAGGTTAATATGTAGAGATGTGAGTCTGTTATGATCTCAGCTACAGACAGGTTAATATGTAGAGATGTGAGTCTGTTATGATCTCAGCTACAGACAGGTTAATATGGAGAGATGTGAGTCAGTTATGATCTCAGCTACAGACAGGTTAATATGTAGAGATGTGAGTCTGTTATGATCTCAGCTACAGACAGGTTAATATGTAGAGATGTGAGTCTGTTATGATCTCAGCTACAGACAGGTTAATATGGAGAGATGTGAGTCTGTTATGATCTCAGCTACAGACAGGTTAATATGTAGAGATGTGAGTCTGTTATGATCTCAGATACAGACAGGGTCACGTATGAGGAGATGCCAAGAGCTTGCTGTCACAAATGCACCCTATTTCCTATATAGTGCACTACTTTTGACCAGGGCCCATAAGGCGCGTTATATAGGGAACAGGGTGCCATTTGGGACGCAGGCCAGAGTTTGATGTAAACAGTCATTCCAGGTCCTTGGTGGATTATGATAATGTGTTCTATCTCCATCTCAATGCCTCACCAAATCTGTTGGTAAACTGGGTTGTTTTTGTCTTGGTTTGAATATTACAGTTTGAATATTACAGTTTCTTCATTGTTTCCTTGTATCCTTGTCTACTGCACGTTAACCGACAGTCCGTAAGCAACGACATCAACCATTTAATCAGCTTGATCAATATGTGCTCTAATTCTGTTGGGTCTGTTCAGTACGTCTGTTCTGTTGGGTCTGTTCAGTACGTCTATTCTGTTGGGTCTGTTCAGTACGTCTGTTCTGTTGGGTCTGTTCAGTACGTCTGTTCTGTTGGGTCTGTTCAGTACGTCTGTTCAGTACGTCTGTTCTGTTTTGTCTGTTCAGTACGTCTGTTCTGTTGGGTCTGTTCAGTACGTCTATTCTGTTGGGTCTGTTCTGTTGGGTCTGTTCAGTACGTCTGTTCTGTTTTGTCTGTTCAGTACGTCTGTTCTGTTGGGTCTGTTCAGTACGTCTATTCTGTTGGGTCTATTCTGTTGGGTCTGTTCAGTACATCTGTTCTCTTGGGTCTGTTCAGTACGTCTGTTCTGTTGGGTCTGTTCAGTACGTCTGTTCTGTTGGGTCTGTTCAGTATGTCTATTCTGTTGGGTCTGTTCAGTACGTCTGTTGAGTGTTGAGTGTGTATCGGTTGGGTTGTGAGCATAAGGACACGGTTCGGTCCCCTGTAAGTTTATGGACAATAAAGTCCACGACATGACCAAAAGTATGTGGACACCTGCTAGTCGAACATCTCATTCCAAAATCATGGGCATTAATATGGAGTTGGTCCCCCCCCTTTGCTGCTATAACAGCCTCCACTCTTCTGGGAAGGCTTTCCACGAGAGGTTGGAATATTACTGCGGGGACTTGCTTCCATTCAGCCACAAGAGCATTAGTGAGGTCGGGCACTGATGTTGGGCAATTAGACCTGGCTCGCAGTCGGCGTTCCAATTCATCCCAAAGGTGTTCGATGGGGTTGAGGTCAGGGCTCTGTGCAGGCCATGAAGCTCCCAACGAACAGTGCTTGTGCTGACGTTGCTTCCAGAGGCAGTTTGGAACTCGGTTGTGAGTGTTTCAACCAAGGACAGACGATGTTTACGCGCTGCACGCTTCAGCACTCGGCGGTCCCGTTCTGTGAGCTTGTGTGGCCTACCACTTCACGGCTGAGCCGTTGTTGCTCCTAGACGTTTTCACTTCACAATAACAGCACTTACAGTTGACCGGGGCAGCTCTAGCAGGGCAGAAATGTGATGAACTGACTTGTTGGAAAGGTGGCATCTTATGACGGTGCACGTTGAAAGTCACTGAGCTCTTCAGTAAGGCCATTCTACTTCCAATGTTTGTCTATGCAGATTGCATGGCGGTGTGCTCAATTTTATACACCTGTCAGCAACGGGTGTGGCTGAAATAGCCAAATCCACTGTGTGGCTGAAATAGCCAAATCCACTAATTTGAAGGGGTGTCCACATACTTTTGTGTATATATAGTGTACAGCTTATTTTCCGTGTGCTCAGGGACAGCCACTGAATGGTCCAATGTGCTCTGTACTGTCTGTTGCAGTGTGATGCCACTATTGACTGTGTGTGTTTTGATCAGACCAAGGACTAACCTTATTCTTTGCCATTGCATCAGACAATACGTGCTCTACATACAATAAAGTGCTTTACAGTACAAGATCCTTCCCGATTCTACCCCATACGATACTGTGTCTGCAGTGTTATGCCACTCTGTTGGTTCAGTTGAGTGTGTTGAGTGTGTTTATCACTAGTCCAGTGTACTGAAACAGCCAGGGAAAGTGATCTGCCGCGGTGGTGAACCCTCAACCTTTTTGGCCCCGAAGCCCAGCGTGGCATCGACTGTGCCACAAAGCTTGCTCTGGGGTCAGAAGTGGTGTAACACCGTTGTTCTCTTGTTTTCTCCTCTCAGAACAAGATGTTCATCTACAGGGGGAAGGAGTACGAGAGGAGAGAGGACTTTGAGGCCAGACTGCTCACCCAGTTCCCCAACGCTGACAAGATGAAGACTACCACACCACCCGGCGATGACATCAAGAACTCTCCCTCACAGTGTATCCTTAACACAGAGGTTTCAGTCAGACAGCCAGAAGAGGACTGGCCACCCCTCTGAGCCTGGTTCCTCTGGTCTACCCAGTACAGCCAGAAGAGGACTGGCCACCCCTCAGAGCCTGGTTCCTTCTCTAGGTTTCTTCCAAGGTTTCTGCCTTCTAGGGAGTTGTTCCTAGCCGCTATGCTTCTGCCTCTGCATTGCTGTCTCTTTGGGGTTTCAGGCTGGGTATCTGTAAAGCACTGCTGATGTAAAATGGCCTTTTATAAAATACATTTTTATTGATTGAGTCAGACAGTCATCAGGAACTCTCCTTGACAGTGCATCCTTATCACAGAGATTACAGTCAGCCAGTCAGGCAATCAATCAATCAGTTAATCGATTGGATATATAATGTCCTTTTTACATACATCAGCAGTCACCACGAAGTCCTTCACCACCGCCATTTACACACGTAAACTCCACACGTTCAGCAGATGGGGAGGGTCTAATCAGGACGTTCAGCAGACGGGGAGGGTCTAATCAGGACGTTCAGCAGACGGGGAGGGTCTAATCAGCACGTTCAGCAGACGGGGAGGGTCTAATCAGGACGTTCAGCAGACGGGGAGGGTCTAATCAGCACGTTCAGCAGACGGGGAGGGTCTAATCAGGACGTTCAGCAGACGGGGAGGGTCTAATCAGGAGTTTAGTTTTTTTTAATGGTTGAGCGTAGCCTACTTTAGTTTACAGCTTTTGTTCTGTTTAGTTGAAATTATTTTGACCAGCTTTTGATCATTTATTCAATACTTGAATGTTTCCCTTAACGGCTGTGATGAAGGCGTCCAGTGTTTCACCGTGAAGCCTGTTCTGGAACTTCCTCCAAAGTTCCAGAACAAACCAGTCTCTGAGCAGATCGTCAGGTATGGATCTGTCAGGCTTCCTTCTTTTTTCTGACTTCTTCCCTTTTTATACAGAGTGTGTGTACATCATTTATGGGTCGGTTACATAAGGACTACAGTCCCATCTGGTTTACATAATAATGCATATTACTACTTGATGAAAATGGCATGTTTATACTGTGGTAAAAACATTGTAGCAGTAGGATAGAGGAGGACACTGGTACAGAACATTGTAGCAGTAGGATAGAGGAGGACACTGGTACAGAACATTGTAGCAGTAGGATAGAGGAGGACACTGGTACAGAACATTGTAGCAGTAGGATAGAGGAGGACATTGGTACAGAACATTGTAGCAGTAGGATAGAGGAGGACACTGTGGTACAGAACATTGTAGCAGTAGGATAGAGGAGGACACTGTGGTACAGAACATTGTAGCAGTAGGATAGAGGAGGACACTGGTACAGAACATTGTAGCAGTAGGATAGAGGAGGACACTGTGGTACAGAACATTGTAGCAGTAGGATAGAGGAGGACACTGGTACCGAACATTGTAGCAGTAGGATAGAGGAGGACACTGGTACAGAACATTGTAGCAGTAGGATAGAGGAGGACACTGTGGTACAGAACATTGTAGCAGTAGGATAGAGGAGGACACTGGTACAGAACATTGTAGCAGTAGGATAGAGGAGGACACTGGTACATAACATTGTAGCAGTAGGATAGAGGAGGACACTGTGGTACAGAACATTGTAGCAGTAGGATAGAGGAGGACACTGGTACAGAACATTTTAGCAGTAGGATAGAGGAGGACACTGGTACAGAACATTGTAGCAGTAGGATAGAGGAGGACACTGTGGTACAGAACATTGTAGCAGTAGGATAGAGGAGGACACTGGTACAGAACATTGTAGCAGTAGGATAGAGGAGGACACTGGTACAGAACATTGTAGCAGTAGGATAGAGGAGGACACTGGTACAGAACATTGTAGCAGTAGGATAGAGGAGGACACTGGTACAGAACATTGTAGCAGTAGGATAGAGGAGGACACTGGTACAGAACATTGTAGCAGTAGGATAGAGGAGGACACTGGTACAGAACATTGTAGCAGTAGGATAGAGGAGGACACTGGTACAGAACATTGTAGCAGTAGGATAGAGGAGGACATTGGTACAGAACATTGTAGCAGTAGGATAGAGGAGGACACTGGTACAGAACATTGTAGCAGTAGGATAGAGGAGGACACTGTGGTACAGAACATTGTAGCAGTAGGATAGAGGAGGACACTGGTACAGAACATTGTAGCAGTAGGATAGAGGAGGACACTGGTACAGAACATTGTAGCAGTAGGATAGAGGAGGACATTGGTACAGAACATTGTAGCAGTAGGATAGAGGAGGACACTGTGGTACAGAACATTGTAGCAGTAGGATAGAGGAGGACACTGTGGTACAGAACATTGTAGCAGTAGGATAGAGGAGGACACTGGTACAGAACATTGTAGCAGTAGGATAGAGGAGGACACTGTGGTACAGAACATTGTAGCAGTAGGATAGAGGAGGACACTGGTACCGAACATTGTAGCAGTAGGATAGAGGAGGACACTGGTACAGAACATTGTAGCAGTAGGATAGAGGAGGACACTGTGGTACAGAACATTGTAGCAGTAGGATAGAGGAGGACACTGGTACAGAACATTGTAGCAGTAGGATAGAGGAGGACACTGGTACATAACATTGTAGCAGTAGGATAGAGGAGGACACTGTGGTACAGAACATTGTAGCAGTAGGATAGAGGAGGACACTGGTACAGAACATTGTAGCAGTAGGATAGAGGAGGACACTGTGGTACAGAACATTGTAGCAGTAGGATATAGGAGGACACTGTGGTACAGAACATTGTAGCAGTAGGATAGAGGAGGACACTGGTACAGAACATTGTAGCAGTAGGATAGAGGAGGACACTGTGGTACAGAACATTGTAGCAGTAGGATAGAGGAGGACACTGGTACAGAACATTGTAGCAGTAGGATAGAGGAGGACACTGGTACAGAACATTGTAGCAGTAGCATAGAGGTGGACACTGGTACAGAACATTGTAGCAGTAGGATAGAGGAGGACACTGGTACAGAACATTTTAGCAGTAGGATAGAGGAGGACACTGTGGTACAGAACATTGTAGCAGTAGGATAGAGGAGGACACTGGTACAGAACATTGTAGCAGTAGGATAGAGGAGGACACTGGTACAGAACATTGTAGCAGTAGGATAGAGGAGGACACTGGTACAGAACATTGTAGCAGTAGGATAGAGGAGGACACTGGTACAGAACATTGTAGCAGTAGGATAGAGGAGGACACTGGTACAGAACATTGTAGCAGTAGGATAGAGGAGGACACTGGTACAGAACATTGTAGCAGTAGGATAGAGGAGGACACTGGTACAGAACATTGTAGCAGTAGGATAGAGGAGGACATTGGTACAGAACATTGTAGCAGTAGGATAGAGGAGGACACTGGTACAGAACATTGTAGCAGTAGGATAGAGGAGGACACTGTGGTACAGAACATTGTAGCAGTAGGATAGAGGAGGACACTGGTACAGAACATTGTAGCAGTAGGATAGAGGAGGACACTGGTACAGAACATTGTAGCAGTAGGATAGAGGAGGACACTGGTACAGAACATTGTAGCAGTAGGATAGAGGAGGACACTGGTACAGAACATTGTAGCAGTAGGATAGAGGAGGACACTGGTACAGAACATTGTAGCAGTATGATAGAGGAGGACACTGTGGTACAGAACATTGTAGCAGTAGGATATAGGAGGACACTGGTACAGAACATTGTAGCAGTAGGATAGAGGAGGACACTGTGGTACAGAACATTGTAGCAGTAGGATAGAGGAGGACACTGGTACAGAACATTGTAGCAGTAGAATAGAGGAGGACACTGGTACAGAACATTGTAGCAGTAGGATAGAGGAGGACACTGGTACAGAACATTGTAGCAGTAGAATAGAGGAGGACACTGGTACAGAACATTGTAGCAGTAGGATAGAGGAGGACGCTGGTACAGAACATTGTAGCAGTAGGATAGAGGAGGACACTGGTACAGAACATTGTAGCAGTAGGATAGAGGAGGACACTGGTACAGAACATTGTAGCAGTAGGATAGAGGAGGACACTGTGGTACAGAACATTGTAGCAGTAGGATAGAGGAGGACACTGGTACAGAACATTGTAGCAGTAGGATAGAGGAGGACACTGGTACAGAACATTGTAGCAGTAGGATAGAGGAGGACACTGGTACAGAACATTGTAGCAGTAGGATAGAGGAGGACACTGGTACAGAACATTGTAGCAGTATGATAGAGGAGGACACTGTGGTACAGAACATTGTAGCAGTAGGATATAGGAGGACACTGGTACAGAACATTGTAGCAGTAGGATAGAGGAGGACACTGTGGTACAGAACATTGTAGCAGTAGGATAGAGGAGGACACTGGTACAGAACATTGTAGCAGTAGAATAGAGGAGGACACTGGTACAGAACATTGTAGCAGTAGGATAGAGGAGGACACTGGTACAGAACATTGTAGCAGTAGAATAGAGGAGGACACTGGTACAGAACATTGTAGCAGTAGGATAGAGGAGGACGCTGGTACAGAACATTGTAGCAGTAGGATAGAGGAGGACACTGGTACAGAACATTGTAGCAGTAGGATAGAGGAGGACACTGGTACAGAACATTGTAGCAGTAGGATAGAGGAGGACACTGTGGTACAGAACATTGTAGCAGTAGGATAGAGGAGGACACTGGTACAGAACATTGTAGCAGTAGGATAGAGGAGGACACTGGTACAGAACATTGTAGCAGTAGGATAGAGGAGGACACTGGTACAGAACATTGTAGCAGTAGGATAGAGGAGGACACTGGTACAGAACATTGTAGCAGTAGGATAGACTCCAGAGGAGAGCACTGGGACTGGAAGGTGAACAAATCTAAATGGAAATGTGTTGGTAGAACAAACAGCGGTTGACCTTCATGTGTTTCCCTGTTATTAACTCTATCACTCTCCCAGCTCCCTCTCCCTTCATCAGAACTGTTACAGCTGGAGGAGTCAGTCATGCCACTGTGCACCTGGACACACACACACACACACACACACACACACACACACACACACACACACACACACACACACACACACACACACACACACAGAGAGAGACAGACACAGTTTGCACCTGGAACATCATTTGAGGCTTGGCACAGACAGAGCTGGTTCTGCTGAGAGCTGGGATCAAACACGTAGCTGTGAGTAGGCCTCAACAAACAGCAGGCTAGCTGCCTCGCCGCTCCAACCAGCCAGTCAGCCAGCCAGCCAGCCAGCCAACCAGCCTCAGCTGTGTCAACACAGCCCCGATATGTCAGAAGACACTATCCAATTCCAACACCAACCCTGTGTTAAATTAAACCTGGGTATTTATTGACCGAAGAACTTTGTTATTTTTCCAAAGGGGTTGAAATGTACCTTTTGGTAAATATGGCCAAGCGGAAAGGTGATCTTGTCACACGGGTCTGTTTGAATGTTGGCCTTGTGGGGTATTGGTCTATATTGACCCCTAAGCAGCCCATGGGTTTGTTTGATTGTTGTCTTTGATTTGGAAATGGAGCTCTGTGAATAGATGGATTAGTGATGCCTGGGGCTGACCAGACTTAATTCTCTCTCTCTCTCTCTCTCTCTCTCTCTCTCTCTCTCTCTCTCTCTCTCTCTCTCTCTCTCTGTCTCTCTCTGTCTCTCTCTGTCTCTCTCTGTCTCTCTCTCTCATCACTCTCTCCTTCTCTCTCTCTCTCCCTCTCTCTCTCTCTCTCTCTCTCTGATCAGTGGTGCATACTAACATAGTTAAGCTTCTCGTCACTGTCCAAACTGCCACTAACTCCAACAGCTAATAGCAGAGCTCAGCTCGTCCAGGCCAGGGCATCATATTCAGCCCAGTGGATAATGCATTTTAAATGACTTAATTGAGATGGCAGTGTTCCTCTACACCTTCTGTATTCATCTGTTTATTAGATCACAAACTATGGGCTTGCGTCCTAAATGGCTCCCTATTTCCTATATAGTGCACCTATGGGCCCTGGTCTAAAGTAGTGCACTTTGTAGGGAATAGGGTGCCATTTGGGACGCTCTGACCGGATCCAACTTCTCACCCACGGCGACCAGACCAATGTTCTCCTGTTAATTTGGCCATAAAGTTCTTAACGCTTTCATTAGAAAGAAAAATAATTAAATATAACTCTGCAATTAGTGATATGTGAGTGAGCGTGGAGGAATCCAGTTATGGGTGTGACAGAAAAGGCTGAACAGAGTCAGAGCAAAGCAGCCTAGCAAGGTCTGTTACGTTCAGCCTTTCTGTCCTTGTGGATAAAGATGTGGAACGAATGACACAAAAACATGCACAAATGCACGCACGCACACACACACACGCACACACACGCGCGCACACACACGCACGCGCACACACACACACACACACACACACACACACACACACGCACACACACGCACGCACACACACACACGCACACGCGGTCTCTGCGCTCTGTTGCTTTGCCAGCAGCCCAAACAGACCGTATGTTTCATAGAGCACCAGAATATCACAAATGTTCAAACGGCTCAGTAGATGGAAATCTGCACACACAGAGAAAATGGCTGTTTTTGAAAACGCCGCTGATTCATTTGATATTAATGTCAGTCTAAGTCTACTCAGTGAAGCCATATGGTTTTCAGGGAACAGAAAAAGGAAATGCGCTTTATGTTGTCAACCAGTGTTACTCAGTACTATTCAAAGATACTTTTTTCTTAGTGAGGTGTGTTCTTCATCCTCATGTCAGCCGGCTGGGCCCTCAGATAGCCCCATAACACAACACAACAGGTATCCCAGTGAGAGATGTCTATTAACCTGGGGAGGAGGGTTCAACCCTGCCAGTCCAGTGGTCTGTCTGTCTGTCTGTCTGTCTGTTTGCAGCTTCATTAAATTCCCCATCTAAGAGCTCAGGGGCCTCTGGGAATTAAATGTTTCTGTGTATATATCTGTGTATATGATTTCATTTAGTTCATTACAGCTCTGGCCAGCCAGACAGACAGTCTAAGTGAAGGATGTTCATGCTACTGACTCACTGACCTGTTTTTCACCTGAAACAGAAACATAATCAACCATTGAATCAACCTGCAGATGGGCCATAACACTTTTAATTTAATTCTCTACTCGTTTCTCTTTCTCTCTCCCTTTACTCTCCCTCTTCCTCTCTCTCTCTCTCTCTCTCTCTCTCTCTCTCTCTCTCTCTCTCTCTCTCTCTCTCTCCCTCTCCCTTTACACTCGCTCTCTCCCTCTCTCTCTCTCTCTCTCTCTCTGTCTCTCTCTCTCTCTCTCTCTCTCTCTCTCTCTCTCTCTCTCTGTCTCTCTCTCTCTCTCTCTCTCTCTCTCTCTCTCTCTCTCTCTGTCTCTCTCTCTCTCCCTCTCCCTTTACACTCGCTCGCTCTCTCCCTCTCTCTCTCTCTCTCTCTGTCTCTCTCTCTCTCTCTCTCTCTCTCTCTCTCTCTCTCTCTCTCTCTCCAGCTTCTACATGATAAACGAGGTGTATCAGTTTCAGTACTCCAGACCGGTGAGGAAGGGTGAGAAGGACCCAGACAATGAGTTCTCGGTATATATCATATTTATTCTCTAAACTTTCTTTTGTACATTTCCCTCATTGAGGGTTGTAATGTTAATGATATAATTGTTGTGACTATTGAAAGATGGAGAGAGAATGTCAGTACTGTAATTGCTTTCATGTGTTTGGTAAAGCAGCGATACTTCATATTTTTGTTAATTGTATCTTTATTTAATCAGGGAGTCACCATTGAGACCAAGGGTCTATTTCACAAGGGAGACCTGCATGTACAATTTCATAAGACAAAATCAAATACAATATCAAAAAAGTTAAAAACTGCACAACAAGAATATTCCAGAAAAACAGTTACATTCCTCAATAAGAAGGTCCCCGATCAACATTTTAAATTAACCCCGAGCGGCACCAGAACATCCAGTTGTAATGCGTTTTGTAGTTGGTTCCAGCACTAAGGTGCTTTAAAACTAAAAGCAGAATCACCTAGTTCAGTGGAGACCCGAGGAACCTCAACAGTTAACCAACTTTGTGAACGGGTTTGGTGTCGCATGTTTTTACACTTCAACAGCGAAGTGAGGTAAGTCGGAAGCTTGTGTAGTAGAGCTCTGTAAACAGAAAGGGAATAGTGAGGTGATCTACGGGACTTTTAATGAGGACCAGACAACCTTTTGATACAGGATGCAGTGGTGAGTATTACACCTGTCACCTGTGATAAAGAGAAGGGTGCTCTGGTAGACGGCATCCAATGGTTTAAGAGTAGTGGCTGCTGCATTCTGGTTAATGGAGTCACCACAATCAAGAACTGGCAGGAAAGTTGACTGTACAATCTGCTTCCTGCTGTTTAGGGAGAAACAAAATCAATTAAAAAAAAAATAAGCCCACTTTAAAAGCTTTTTAACTAGCTCATCCATGTTTTATAAAACGTTAAATCTTTGTCAATCCAAATGCCCAGATATTTATAGGCGGGAACCCGATCGATGGGAGAGCCGTCCAATGAATAAATATGTAGTCCATCTGATTTTGTTTTGTGGGAATTAGAGAACAACATAGCCTTGCCCGCATTAAGTACACGTTTTTAAACCAACCAGGGCTTTTCTGAAATGACATAGGAAACCATCTAGCACACAGTACGTTAATATGCAGGCTACATACACCGAGTGGACAAAACATTACGAACAACTTCCTGATATTGAATTGCACCACCTTCAAACGTTCTTAACCTAGTTAGGAGTCCATCTTGCAGTTATAGTGAGTCATGATGCATTATTAACATTGTTATAAAACACATAATGGCTCATCAACTTTCTTATCCTTAAGTATCGGACACAAACTTGGATCTTCTTAAATAGGGGAATGCCACAGGGGCATGCTGGTCTTCATCTGACCGACTGCTAGAACAAAACAATATATAAGATGTGATTTGAAAGCAGCCAGAGGGAAATAAATACGTTTTTCTTTAACGTCCTGTGGTTTTCTTCTCAGGTATTGTGAGTCATTGTTTCTGGTAGATGATGTACTAGAGGAGAGTCCCACTCGTTAGCTGTCATCCATACACACACACACAGCATGTTGGGAGAACAGGGGAGCTGCTAACTAATACCAAGACATCTTCTAGTCCTCCTTCCTCCATCACTACACCAGCAGCATCCATACACACACACACAGCATGTTGGGAGAACAGGGGAGCTGCTAACTAATACCAAGACATCTTCTAGTCCTCCTTCCTCCATCACTACACCAGCAGCATCCATACACACACACAGCATGTTGGGAGAACAGGGGAGCTGCTAACTAATACCAAGACATCTTCTAGTCCTCCTTCCTCCATCACTACACCAGCAGCATCCATACACACACACAGCATGTTGGGAGAACAGGGGAGCTGCTAACTAATACCAAGACATCTTCTAGTCCTCCTTCCTCCATCACTACACCAGCAGCATCCATACACACACACACAGCATGTTGGGAGAACAGGGGAGCTGCTAACTAATACCAAGACATCTTCTAGTCCCCCTTCCTCCATCACTACACCAGCAGCATCCATACACACACAGCATGTTGGGAGAACAGGGGAGCTGCTAACTAATACCAAGACATCTTTTAGTCCCCCTTCCTCCATCACTACACCAGCCGGGTTCTCTCTGATGGCCTTTTAATACCCAACAACAACATTTTCTGTAAAAAAAGGTGCAGGAAAGAACAACAAATGTTTTTTCTAAGTCTTCTCTTCTAAGAGCCCTGTCATCCTGTAAGCACTGGCTCCATTATTTCTAATAGTGATGTGTGATGTACTGGAGAGTCCCTTTATTACACACAGACAGACACACACACACACGCACACACACACACACACACACACACACACACACACACACACACACACACACACACACACACACACACACACACACACACACACACACGCACACTCACCTACTATAGTCTTCCTTCAGCCTCCTCACCACCAACAGCCTAGTTGGAATTTAACTCAACAACCATTCCATTCCCTCTCTGGTACATATGACGTCAACAGGAAATGTTGATCTATAAAACCGTTGCAGGAAAGAACAACAATTTGCTGTCTCCTCAGTGCTCTGTCTGTCTCCTCAGTGCTCTGTCTGTCTCCTCGGTGCTCTGTCTGTCTCCTCAGTGCTCTGTCTGTCATACTGAAAGCACCTGTAATTTGTCTCCATGAAGACAAAAAAGTATTTACAACTTCTTCTCTTTTATACCGTTTTATTTCTTTTTCCAGAACATGTGGATTGAGCGGACCACTTACACCACGGCCTACAAACTGCCTGGCATCCTGCGATGGTTTGAAGTCAAGTCTGTCTCCACGGTGAGTGTGTGTGTGTGTGTGTGTGTGTGTGTGTGTGTGTGTGTGTGTGTCTGTGTGTGTCTGTGTCTGTGTGTGTGTGTGTGTGTGTGTGTGTGTGTGTGTCTGTGTGTGTCTGTGTGTGTGTGAGTGTGTGTCTGTGTGTGTGTGACTGTGAGTGTGTGTGTGTGTGTGTGTCAACGTCAAGTCGGTCTCCAGTGAGTGTGATGAGCTTGGGCGCCAAGCAGACATTACTAATCAAATCAGGATCTGTGGCTACCGCAGTGGATCGATCTGATTTTGTCCACTTAACCTGTGTAGACGGCAGTACAGACATACACACTTTCCACTGCCAGCGCTGCTCATCGATTTACCTTTTACTGTTTAAAGTCCCTTAAGCATCTCCTATATTTCTATAGCCTTTTCACATGAACACAATGTCTGAGTAATTATTATTTCATTCTTTGTTCATAATAGCACCCTGGTGTGTGTGTGTGTGTGTGTGTGTGTGTGTGTGTGTGTGTGTGTGTGAGAGAGAGAGAGAGAGAGAGAGAGTAAAGGGAGAGAGAAAGAGAAACGAGTAGAGAATTAAATTAGTCTAGTCTCTCTGTCTCTCTCTACTTTCTCTGCCTCAATATAACTCTCTCTCTCTACGATCTCTCTCTCTACTATCACACTCTCTCGACTACCTCTCTACTATCCCTCGCTCTACTATCTCTCGCTACTATCTCTCTGTCTCTCACTACTCTCTCTCTCTCTCTCTACTGTCTCTCTCTCCCTCTATACTATTTCTCTCTAATATCTCTGTACTATCTCTATCTCTACTTTCTCACTCTACTATCTCTCTCTCTACTGTCTCTCTCTACTATCTCTCTCTACTATCTCTCTAGTGTCTCGCTCTACTATCTCTCGCTCTACTATCTCTCTATCTATCTATCTCTCTAGTACCTCTCTACTATCTCTCTAGTGTCTCACTCTACTATCTCTCGCTCTACTATCTCTCTATCTATCTATCTCTCTAGTACCTCTCTACTATCTCTCTCTACTACCTCTCTCTACTATCTCCCTCTCTACTATCTCTCTCTCTGCTATCTCTCGCTACTATCTCTCTCTGTCTCCAACTACTCTCTCTCTACTACTATATCTCCCTACTATCTCTCTCTGTCTCCAACTACTCTCTCTCTCTACTATCTCTCCCTACTGTCTCTCTACTATCTCTCTCTCATTATAATCTCCCTCTATAATCTCTCTCTACTATTTCTTTAATATCTCTGTACTATCTCTCTCTACTATTTCGCTCTATCTCTCTACTATCTCTCTACTCTCTCTCTCTCTCTCTGCTATCTCTCTACTATCACTCACTATCTCTCTATCTACTCTCTCTACAATCTCTACTATCTCCATATCTCTCTCTCTCTCTCTAATATATATATCTCTCTACTGTCTCCCTCTCTCTACAATCTTTCTCTCTACCATATTTCTCTCTGTCCCCCTCTCTCTACTATTTCTCTCTACTATTTCCCTCTCTACTATCTCTCGCTACTATCTCTCTTTGTCTCACACTACTCTCTCTCTCTACTATCTCTCCCTACTGTCTCTCTCTACTATCTCTCTCTCTCTCATTATAGTCTCCCTCTATAATCTCTCTCTACTATTTCTCAAATATCTCTGTACTGTCACTATCTCTACTATTTCGCTCTATCTCTCTCTACTATCTATATACTCTCTCTCTCTACTATCTCATCTACTCTCTCTACTATCTTCCTCTACTATCTCTCTACTATCTCCATCTCTCTACTTACTCTCTCTCTAATATCTCCCTCTCTACTATCTCTCTCTCTACTATCTCTCTCTCTACTCTGTCTCTACTATCTCTCTCTTTATCTCTCTTGACTCTCTCTCTACTATCTCTGCTGCAGTACACAATCAACCATATCTAGTGTGTCCTGTCTGGGTGTTGCTGCAGTAGTAACCAACCATATCTAGTGTGTCCTGTCTGGGTGTTGCTGCAGTAGGAACCAACCATATCTAGTTTGTCCTGTCTGGGTGTTGCTGCAGTAGAAACCAACCATATCTAGTGTGTCCTGTCTGGGTGTTGCTGCAGTAGGAACCAACCATATCTAGTGTGTCCTGTCTGGGTGTTGCTGCAGTAGAACCAACCATATCTAGTATGTCCTGTCTGGGTGTTGCAGTAGAAACCAACCATATCTAGTGTGTCCTGTCTGGGTGTTGCTGCAGTAGAAACCAACCATATCTAGTGTGTCCTGTCTGGGTGTTGCTGCAGTAGAAACCAACCATATCGAGTGTGTCCTGTCTGGGTGTTGCTGCAGTAGTAACCAACCATATCTAGTGTGTCCTGTCTGGGTGTTGCTGCAGTAGACAATCAACCATATCTAGTGTGTCCTGTCTGGGTGTTGCTGCAGTAGTAACCAACCATATCTAGTGTGTCCTGTCTGGGTGTTGCTGCAGTAGAAACCAACCATATCTAGTGTGTCCTGTCTGGGTGTTGCTGCAGTAGTAACCAACCATATCTAGTGTGTCCTGTCTGGGTGTTGCTGCAGTAGAAACCAACCATATCTAGTGTGTCCTGTCTGGGTGTTGCTGCAGTAGAAACCAATCATATCTAGTGTGTCCTGTCTGGGTGTTGCTGCAGTAGTAACCAACCATATCTAGTGTGTCCTGTCTGGGTGTTGCTGCAGTAGAAACCAACCATATCTAGTGTATCCTGTCTGGGTGTTGCTGCAGTAGAACCAACCATATCGAGTTTGTCCTGTCTGGGTGTTGCTGCAGTAGGAACCAACCATATCTAGTGTGTCCTGTCTGGGTGTTGCTGCAGTAGTAACCAACCATATCTAGTGTGTCCTGTCTGGGTGTTGCTGCAGTAGAAACCAACCATATCTAGTGTGTCCTGTCTGGGTGTTGCTGCAGTAGAAACCAACCATATCTAGTGTGTCCTGTCTGGGTGTTGCTGCAGTAGAAACCAACCATATCTAGTGTGTCCTGTCTGGGTGTTGCTGCAGTAGAAACCAACCATATCGAGTGTGTCCTGTCTGGGTGTTGCTGCAGTAGGAACCAACCATATCTAGTGTGTCCTGTCTGGGTGTTGCTGCAGTAGAAACCAACCATATCTAGTGTGTCCTGTCTGGGTGTTGCTCCATCCACGGCGTATTGTCACCCAGATGAGCTGGGAACAGGGCAGGTCCCCCATGGTATATTGTCACCCAGATGAGCTGGGAACAGGGCAGGTCCCCCATGGTATATTGTCACCCAGATGAGCTGGGAACAGGGCAGGTCCCCCACGGTATATTGTCACCCAGATGAGCTGGGAACAGGGCAGGTCCCCCACGGTATATTGTCACCCAGATGAGCTGGGAACAGGGCAGGTCCCCCATGGTATATTGTCACCCAGATGAGCTGGGAACAGGGCAGGTCCCCCACGGTATATTGTCACCCAGATGAGCTGGGAACAGGGCAGGTCCCCCACGGTATATTGTCACCCAGATGAGCTGGGAACAGGGCAGGTCCCCCACGGTATATTGTCACCCAGATGAGCTGGGAACAGGGCAGGTCCCCCACGGCATATTGTCACCCAGATGAGCTGGGAACAGGGCAGGTCCCCCATGGTATATTGTCACCCAGATGAGCTGGGAACAGGGCAGGTCCCCCACGGTATATTGTCACCCAGATGAGCTGGGAACAGGGCAGGTCCCCCACTGTATATTGTCACCCAGATGAGCTGGGAACAGGGCAGGTCCCCCATGGTATATTGTCACCCAGATGAGCTGGGAACAGGGCAGGTCCCCCCGGTATATTGTCACCCAGATGAGCTGGGAACAGGGCAGGTCCCCCACGGTATATTGTCACCCAGATGAGCTGGGAACAGGGCAGGTCCCCCACGGTATATTGTCACCCAGATGAGCTGGGAACAGGGCAGGTCCCCCACGGTATATTGTCACCCAGATGAGCTGGGAACAGGGCAGGTCCCCCACGGTATATTGTCACCCAGATGAGCTGGGAACAGGGCAGGTCCCCCACGGTATATTGTCACCCAGATGAGCTGGGAACAGGGCAGGTCCCCCATGGTATATTGTCACCCAGATGAGCTGGGAACAGGGCAGGTCCCCCACGGTATATTTTCACCCAGATGAGCTGGGAACAGGGCAGGTCCCCCACGGTATATTGTCACCCAGATGAGCTGGGAACAGGGCAGGTCCCCCACGGTATATTGTCACCCAGATGAGCTGGGAACAGGGCAGGTCCCCCACGGTATATTGTCACCCAGATGAGCTGGGAACAGGGCAGGTCCCCCACGGTATATTGTCACCCAGATGAGCTGGGAACAGGGCAGGTCCCCCATGGTATATTGTCACCCAGATGAGCTGGGAACAGTGCAGGTCACCCACGGTATATTGTCACCCAGATGAGCTGGGAACAGGGCAGGTCCCCCACGGTATATTGTCACCCAGATGAGCTGGGAACAGGGCAGGTCCCCCACGGTATATTGTCACCCAGATGAGCTGGGAACAGGGCAGGTCCCCCACGGTATATTGTCACCCAGATGAGCTGGGAACAGGGCAGGTCCCCCACGGTATATTGTCACCCAGATGAGCTGGGAACAGGGCAGGTCCCCCACGGTATATTGTCACCCAGATGAGCTGGGAACAGGGCAGGTCCCCCACGGTATATTGTCACCCAGATGAGCTGGGAACAGGGCAGGTCCCCCACGGTATATTGTCACCCAGATGAGCTGGGAACAGGGCAGGTCCCCCACGGTATATTGTCACCCAGATGAGCTGGGAACAGGGCAGGTCCCCCACGGTATATTGTCACCCAGATGAGCTGGGAACAGGGCAGGTCCCCCATGGTATAGTGTCACCCAGATGAGCTGGGAACAGGGCAGGTCCCCCACGGTATATTGTTACGCAGATGAGCTGGGAATAGGGCAGGTCCCCCACGGTATATTATTCCCCCCCCCCCCCCACGTCCTAGGGCTTTATTCAATCCGTATCGCAGATGTTCAGCGTTACAGCGTGATTGACATTTAAAGGCAATGTTACCGCTTTAGGGGAGACTGCGTTCACGGTAAACGCTGCATATGTCGGCTCAATCAGAAATTACCTTTACATTCCTATTGCGCCCATAGTCTTTCTAAATCCTTCCATCTGATGCCTGTCTTAAAGAGGCTAGTCAGGTTGGGATTCACTGCAGATTGGAGATGTGTCGCCCTGCCAGGCAGTCACACAGATCCTTCTAAAAGTAGGAGAAAACAATGCATCAATGTTTCAACTGTAATTTACTCAAGACAATCCACACACGTTCTACCGTTGCCATCACCAATCTGTCCCAGAGATTCAGACATCAGATCCCCTCGTGTAGACGTCCTGTTGTTATACTGGCTCTCACTCACAGATTAACCTCAACTTGAAATTAATATGAACTTTGACCCTTCCTGGTGTTCTTTACTTCCTGCTTCCTGTGTTCAGGAGGAGATCAGCCCATTGGAGAATGCCATGGAGACAATGCAACTGACCAATGAGAAGATCAGCAACATGGTGCAGCGTCACCTGAATGACTCCAACCTTCCCATCAACCCCCTCTCCATGCTGCTCAACGGCATCGTGGACCCCGCTGTCATGGGTGGCTTCACCAACTACGAGAAGGTACAGTAGCATTTCACTTTTTTCTACCTTACTTAGCTAATGAATACAGCTTTAGTCATTTATTATCAACCCAACACCTAATAACAGCTTTAGTCATTTATTATGAACCCAAAATAACAACCATAGTTTGTTTGAACTATCTGATCATAGTGGTTTGGAACATCTTCCCCATGTAGAAAAATACAACCTATTTCATACAGGAGACATAAAAGATTGTTACTGTAATGAGTTCTGACTTCTCCTCCTCTCTCCACCCTCTCTCTCTTCCTCTCTCCACCCACTCTCCACCCTCTGTCCCCTCCTCTCTCTCCTCTCTCCCCACCCCTCTCTCCTCTCTCCCCTCCTCTCTCTCCTCTCTCCCCTCCTCTCTCCTCTCTCCCCACCTCTCTCTCCTCTCTCCCCTCCTCTCTCCTCTCTCCCCTTCTCTCTCCCCTCTCCACCTCTCCTCTCTTCCCTCCCCCTCTCACCCCTCTCCTCTCTCCACCCTCTCTCTTCTCTCCACCCTCTCCACCCTCACTTCTCCTCTCTCTCCTCTCTCCACCTCTCCCCTCCCTCTCCTCTCTCCCCTCCTCTCTCTCCCCTCTCCACCTCTCCTCTCTTCCTTCCCCCTCTCACCCCTCTCCTCTCCTCTCTCCACCCTCTCTCTTCCTTCCACCCTCTCTCCCCTCTCCACCCTCCCATCTCCTCTCTCTCCTCTCTCCACCTCTCCTCTCTCCCCTCCATCTCCTCTCCTCCTCTCCTCTCTCCTCTCCTCTCTCCCCTCCTCTCTCTCCTCTCTCCACCTCTCCTCTCTCTCCTCTCTCCACCTCTCCTCTCTCCACCTCTACTCTCTCCCCTACTCTCTCTCCTCTCTCCTTTCTCCCCTCCTCTCTCTCCCCTCTCCACCTCTCATCTCTCCCCTCCTCTCTCCTTTCTCCCCTGCTCTCTCTCCTCTCTCCTTTCTCCTCTCCTCTCCTCTCCTCTCCTCTCCTCTCCTCTCCTCTCCTCTCCTCTCCTCTCCTCTCCCCTACTCTCGTTCCCCTCTCCACCTCTCCTCTCCTCTCTCCCCTCCTCTCTCCCCTCTCCACCTCCCCTCTCTTCTCTCTCTTATCTCCTCTCTCCTCTCCTGTCTCCACTCTCGTCTCCTCTCTGTCCTCTCTCCTCTCCTCTCTGCAGGCGTTCTTCACAGAGAAGTACCAAAAGGATCACCCTGAGGACCAGGAGAAACTGGGCAAACTGAAAGACCTCATTGCTTGGCAGGTTAGACTGACACACACACATACACTGAAAGACCTCATCCCCTGGCAGATTAGATTGCCACACACACACATAACATATAAACATTATGCCATTCAGCAGACACTTTTATCCAAAGAGACTTACAGTACTGCTTGCATACATTCATATGGGTTGCCCCAGCGGGAATCAAACCCACGTTCCTTGCGTTGCAAGCTCATGCTCTACTCATACACACACACTGAAAGTCTTAATCGCCTGGCAGTTAACCTAGAGTCCATGTCCTCATCGCCTGGCAGTTAACCTAGAGGCCATGTCCTTATCGCCTGGCAGTTAACCTAGAGGCCATGTCCTCATCGCCTGGCAGTTAACCTAGAGGCCATGTCCTCATCGCCTGGCAGTTAACCTAGAGTCCATGTTCTCATCGCCTGGCAGTTAACCTAGAGTCCATGTCCTCATCGCCTGGCAGTTGACCTAGAGTCCATGTCCTCATCGCCTGGCAGTTGACCTAGAGTCCATGTCCTCATCGCCTGGCAGTTAACCTAGAGGCCATGTCCTCATCGCCTGGCAGTTAACCTAGTGGCCATGTCCTCATCGCCTGGCAGTTAACCTAGTGGCCATGTCCTCATCGCCTGGCAGTTAACCTAGAGGCCATGTCCTCATCGCCTGGCAGTTGACCTAGAGTCCATGTCATCGCCCCATGGAAATGTAATTAGCATAATACAAAAATCCCCATGAAAATCCGTCTTAAATGCATCTCCATCCGCCAATGTCAGCCTTCCGCATCTGCGGTGGAAGGTGGCAAAGCTACAGCGGTGTTTGTCAGACACGGAGAGATCCCGAAAATCGGTCTTCTGATGAAATCGTCTGTAGCGTCCGAACTGTTTGGGCTACACACTAATATGACCCTCTGTGAACAGGAGAGACTCTCAGGAACACATGCATGTCTGTTGTTTTGCTCTAGGACGCCCACAGGCCTCGCGACTCGTCTGAAGGTAGCCCGGTACCAGTTTAAACAATGAACCAGGAAGTATACAGTATATGGATATACAGTGCCTTCGGAAAGTATTCAGGCCCCTATTCCAAAATGGATTTAAAAAATACAAAATCCTCATCAATCTACACCATACCCCATAATGACAAAGTGAAAACAGGTTTTTAGAAAATGTTGCTAATTTATTACAAATACAAAACAGAAATACATTATTTACATAAGTATTCAGATCCTTTGCTATGAGACTCGAAATTGAGCTCAGGTGCTTCCTGTTTCAATTGATCATCCTTGAGATGTTTCTACATTTGATTGGAGTCCACCTGTGGTAAATTCAATTGATTGGACATGATTTGGAAAAGTGCACACCTGTCTATATAAGGTCCCACAGTTGACAGTGCATGTGAGAGCCTTGATCAGAGAGGTTCCCAAAAACCCGATGTTCACTCTGACAGAGCACCAGAGTTCCTCTGTGGAGATGGGAGAACCTTCCAGAAGGACAACCATTTCTGGAGCACTCCAACAATCAGGCCTTTATGGTAGAGTGGCCAGACGGAAGCCACTCCTCAGTAAAAGGCACATGACAGCCCGCTTGGAGTTTGCCAAAAGGCACCTAAAGACTCTCAGACCATGAGAAACAAGATTCTCTGGTCTGATGAAACCAAGATTGAACTCTTTGGCCTGAATGCCAAGCATCACGTCTGGAGGAAACCTGGCACCATCAATACGGTGAAGCATGATGGTGGCAGCATCATGCTGTGGGTATGTTTTTCAGGGACTGGGAGACTAGTCAGGATTGAGTGAAAGGTGAACGGAGCAAAGTACAGAGAGATCCATGATGAAAACCTGCTCTAGAGCACTCAGGACCTCAGACTGGGGCGAAGGTTCACCTTCCAACAGGACAATGACCCTAAGCACACAGCCAAGACAACGCAGGAGTGGCTTCGGGACAAGTCTCTGAATGTCCTTGAGTGGCCCAGCCAGAGCCCGGACTTGAACCCAATCGAACATCTCTGGAGAGACCTGAAAATAGCTGTGCAGCGACGCTCCCCATCCAACCTGACAGAGCTTGAGGGGATCTACAGAGAAGAATGGGAGAAACTCCCCAAATACAGGTGTGCCAAGCTTGTAGCGTCGTACCCAAGAAGACTCGATGCTGTAGTCACTGCCAAAGTTGCTTCAACAAAGCACTGAGTAAAGGGTCTGAATACTTATAGGGTACTTAGGGTTAGGGATAGTCTTAAAACAAAGATCTCAAAAGCAACTTACTATCGCTGGATGCTTACGACCATCCGCCAAACAAAACCGGAACCTACTTTAAGGTAAAAACACTCACTATTGACCCTAGTAGCCAGTTTCCACGTCATCTCCTGACGTTCTCAGACATGGATGGGCGTCGATTACTGACTTGTATCACAGGTGATCTGGCTGCTTAAAACAATTCCATATGTTAGCTTAGTAGAAACCCAGCCCCGGGTCCTTAGACCTTAGCGGGTTAATTAAGACTGACACTAAGCTGCATCTAGGCAACCCATCAGAATGGTTAACCCCTCATGTGTACCAGTGGAGGTTGGCGTCACTTTAAATTGGAGGACAGGCTCATTGGAATGGCTGGAATGGAATGAATGGAATGGTATCAAACGCATTACAATGATCTCGTCCTCTGATTTCTCTCTCCACCTGCCTCCATTGATATGTATGTCTATATGGTATAAAACCTGTTTTTGTTTTCTGAAAAGTAAACTAGGGGGATGGAGATTACTGTGTATGTTGTATGTGGCACGGCATTTTCTTCTGGCCCTGTGGTCACTGCAGCAGAACAATGTCTCTGAAGATTCTATTTGAACAGAACAGCTATAGCTGAGAAGGGAACACACAGGCTGTGTCGTGCATGAAAAAGCCTTATCCCATTGCTGATAGGTAATTGCCTGAGGTTACTCAGGCAAAAAGCAAGTTTAGCTTTAAAAAAAAAACGAATAAAAAAAACATACTCTATCACAGCGCCTCTCCTCTTTCTGAACATTTATTTGAACTGTACCGTATATAATAGTATGTTATGTATAGTTGAAGTCGGAAGTTAACATACACTTAGGTTGGAGTCATTAAAACTTGTTTTTCAACCACTCCACACTTTTTTTGTTAACAAACTATAGTTTTGGCAAGTCGGTTAGGACATCTACTTTATGCATGACACAAGTAATTTTTCCAACAATTGTTTACAGACCGATTATTTCACTTATAATTCACTGTATCACAATTCCGGTGGGTCAGAAGTTTACATACACTAAGTTGACTGTGCCTTTAAACAGCTTGGAAAATTCCAGAAAATTATGTCATGGTTTAGAAGCTTCTGATAGGCTAATTGACATCATTTGAGTCAATTGGATGTGTACCTGTGGATGTATTTCAAGGCCTACCTTCAAACTCAGTGCCTCTTTGCTTGACATCATGGGAAAATCAAAAGAAATCAGCCTAGACCTCAGAAAATAAATTGTAGACCTCCAAAAGTCTGGTTCATCCTTGGGAGCAATTTCCAAACGCCTGAAGGTACGACGTTCATCTGTACAATTAATATTATTAATTAATATGCCATTTAGCAGACGCTTTTATCCAAAGCGACTTACAGTCATGTGCGCATACATTTTTGTGTATGGGTGGTCCCGGGGATCGAACCCACTACCTGGGCGTTACAAGCGCCGTGCTCTACCAGCTGAGCTACAGAGGACCACAAACAATACTATGCAAGTATAAACACCATGGGACTACGCAGCCGTCGTACCACTCAGGAAGGAGACGCGTTCTGTCTCCTAGAGATGAACGTACTTTGGTGCGAAAAGTGCAAATCAATCCCAGAACAACAATAAAGGACCTTGTGAAGATGCTGGAAGAAACAGGTACAAAAGTATCTATATCCACAGTAAAACGAGTCCTATATCGACATAACCTGAAAGGCCGCTCAGCAAGGAAGAAGCCACTGCTCCAAAACCGCCATAAAAAAGCCAGACTACGGTTTGCAACTGCACATGGGGACAAAGATCGTACCTTTTGAAGAAATGTCCTCTGGTCTGATGAAACAAAAATAGAACTGTTTGGCCATAATGACCATCGTTATGTTTGGAGGAAAAAGGGAGTGCTTGCAAGCCGAAGAACACCATCCCAACCGTGAAGAACGGGGGTGGCAGCATCATGCTGTGGGGTTGCTTTGCTGCAGGAGGGACTGGTGCACTTCACAAAATAGATGGCATCATGAGGAAGGAAAATTATGTGGATATATTCAAGCAACATCTCAAGACATCTGTCAGGAAGTTAAAGCTTGGTCACAAATGGGTCTTCCGAATGGACAATGACCCCAAGCATACTTCCATAGTTGTGGCAAAATGGCTTAAGGACAACAAGTCAAGGTATTGGAGTGGCCATCACAAAGCCCTGACCTCAGTCCTATAGAACATTTGTGGGCAGAACTGAAAAAGCGTGTGCGAGCAAGGAGGCCTACAAACCTGACACAGTTCCACCAGCTCTGTCAGGAGGAATGGGCCAAAATTCACCCAATTTATTGTGGGATGCTTGTAGAAGGCTACCCAAAACGTTTGACCCAAGTTAAACAATTTAAAGGCAATGCTACCGAATACTAATTGAGTGTATGTAAACTTCTGACCCACTGGGAATGTGATGAAAGAAATAAAAGCTGAAATAAATCATTCTCTCTACTATTATTCTGACATTTCACATTCTTAAAATAAAGTGGTGATCCTAACTGACCTAAGACAGGGAATCTTTACTAGGATTAAATGTCAGATATTGTGAAAAACTGAGTTTAAATGTATTTGGCTATGGCGTATGTAAACGTCTGACTTCAACTGTATATGTGAACTGTGTAAATAGTATTTTTGTTATCTCTTGGTTCCTATATATAACTCTTATTTTTATTTTTTATTTTGAATTTAATGTAATATCTTATGTTGCTCTTGTCTATAACTGTTCTGTACTTTGTCATGAATTTGCACATTTTATGTAGACCCCAGGAAGAGTAGCTCCTGCATGTGCAGTATCTAATGGGGATCCTAATGAACTACACAAATCCCCTCCCAGATGACGCTAACGGAACTCAACACAGAACCGTGTTTGTTAAAGTTCCAGGCAGAAGCATTCTACAGTTCTAAAGCATTCTGTAGTTCCAAGCATTCTATTCTAAAGTTAGAGTTCCATGTGAAACTGAAGAGTAAAATAACAGCATGATGCTTCTGCCTGCTCCGCACCCTCAAAGGCCTGGAGGGAGTGTTTACACACACACCCACACACGGCAGGGCTTTAATCAGCTCATTGTAGCACAGCCTCGTAGATCAATAACCTTCTCTCCTTTCATCCTCCTTCCTCTTCCTCCTCTCTCCCTCCCTGCCTCCTCTCTCCCTCCCTGCCTCCTCTCTCCCTCCCTGCCTCCTCTCTCCCTCCCTGCCTCCTCTCTCCCTCTCTTCCTCCTCTCTCCCTCTCTTCCTCCTCTCCCTCCTCTCCCTCTCTTCCTCCTCTCTCCCTCTCTTCCTCCTCTCTCCCTCTCTTCCTCCTCTCTCCCTCCCTGCCTCCTCTCTCCCTCCCTGCTTCCTCTCTCCCTCTCTTCCTCCTCTCCCTCTCTTCCTCCTCTCCCTCTCTTCCTCCTCTCTCCCTCCCTTCCTCCTCCCGCTCTTCCTCCTCTCTCCCCCTCTTCCTCCTCTCTTCCTCCTCTCTCCCTCTCTTCCTCATCTCTTCCATCTCTCTTCCTCCTCTCTCCCTCTCTTCCTCCTCTCTCCCTCTCAGCGATTAACCGAAATGTCGGTTATTTTTCATTTTCTAACAACTAATTGACCAACATCCATTAAATTATTTAAATTCCATTTAGTTTTTAGTCTGTGAGCTTGATGTGCAGTTTCTGTAGAGATAAATCAGATCCTGAACTGTGCGATGTAGTGAGGAGTTGTAGTTTCCAACAGGCCAATATTCTACATAGTTTAGCGCAGAAAAAGTGGTAATTAACTACAATGACCATAATCCAATGTACGCCCGCTTAACCCTTTGACGCGTAGGGATCACATATTTGTGATCATTGTTGAGTGATCCCTGCAGCATGTCATAATGTGATGGGAACAGTAGCAACAGAACGTCTGATTGGAACAGTAGCAACAGAACGTATGATAGGAACAGTAGCAACAGAACGTATGATGGAACAGTAGCAACAGAACGTATGATGGGAACAGTAGCAACAGAACGTCTAATTGAAACAGTAGCAACAGAACGTATGATTGGAACAGTAGCAACAGAACGTATGATGGGAACAGTAGCAACAGAACGTATGATTGGAACAGTAGCAACAGAACGTATGATGGGAACAGAACAGAACGTATGATGGGAACAGTAGCAACAGAACGTATGATGGGAACAGTAGCAACAGAACGTATGATGGGAACTCTAGCAACAGAACGTATGATAGGAACTCTAGCAACAGAACGTATGATGGAACAGTAGCAACAGAACGTATGATGGAACAGTAGCAACAGAACGTATGATGGGAACAGTAGCAACAGAACGTCTAATTGAAACAGTAGCAACAGAACGTATGATTGGAACAGTAGCAACAGAACGTATGATTGGAACAGTAGCAACAGAACGTATGATGGGAACAGTAGCAACAGAACGTATGATGGGAACAGTAGCAACAGAACGTATGATGGGAACAGTAGCAACAGAACGTATGATGGGAACAGTAGCAACAGAACGTATGATGTAACAGTAGCAACAGAACGTATTGATGGAACAGTAGCAACAGAACGTATGATGGGAACAGTAGCAACAGAACGTATGATGGGAACAGTAGCAACAGAACGTATGATGTAACAGTAGCAACAGAACGTATTGATGGAACAGTAGCAACAGAACGTATGATGGGAACAGTAGCAACAGAACGTATGATTGGAACTGTAGCAACAGAACGTCTGATGGAACTGTAGCAACAGAACGTATGATGGGAACAGTAGCAACAGAACGTCTGATGGAACAGTAGCAAAAGAACGTATGATTGGAACAGTAGCAAAAGAACGTATGATGGGAACAGTAGCAACAGAATGTATGATTGGAACAGTAGCAACAGAACGTATGATTGGAACAGTAGCAACAGAACGTATGATGGAACAGTAGCAACAGAACGTATGATTGGAACAGTATTAAAAGAACGTATGATGGGAACAGTAGCAACAGAATGTATGATTGGAACAGTAGCAACAGAACGTATGATTGGAACAGTAGCAACAGAACGTATGATTGGAACAGTAGCAACAGAACGTATGATTGGAACAGTAGCAACAGAACGTATGATGGGAACAGTAGCAACAGAACGTATGATGTAACAAACGTGTCTAAACAGCATTGTTGTCTGAAAAGCATCTAAACAATGTTTTTTACTGATGGGAAATAAAAGTTTTCACAACTTTATTCCTCAATTTCACCTTTTATTGTAAAAGATAAATGCGAACTTCATCATCCAAGCATTAAACGGAACTCATCCACAGCCAAGCTCATTCCATAAACCAGTCTAAATAACAGGTTGCGCTGACAAAAAAACAAAACATAAGTTAAGCAATGTAACAGCTAGACGTGTTTACAATGTACCACATCTCTGGTGAGAACAAGGGAGAAATGTAATATTGTTTAGAAAATAGATGTGTGTCAGCTAAGCTAACAGCAGCTAAATTATTTATGATGGCAGCCATGTTTGTTTATGTTTGACAAGCGAAAAACAGCCCTAATCCCAGAATGACATTCACTATAAGACGCAAATAAACAAAGTCAAAGTCAAAGATGGCTGCACCCATTGCCTGAATAATATGAACTTAGTTTGGCCACTTTTCAGCATATTACAAATCTTCGTTGTGCTTATTACAGTGTTTACAAGAACCGGAGCACATGACTTGACAAGTCGTTTACAGTTTTTGACAAAAAATCACAAAGCAAATACAATGTTATCACCTCACGATCATCACCCCAAATATCAAGTCTACTGCCTAGCCTAACCGTAGCACTAAAGCTAAACAGGGTTGCCAGATTTGGGAGAAACCATTTCGAACTGAAACCGAACCAACCTCAAAAAGCTCTAATCGCTCAACACACACACTCACACACACTCTCTTCAGGACTTCTGTCATACGATTTCCCCCATCAGTTACACGCCGAGGGAAATTATTTTAATTGGTGTGTTTTCTTCCATATTAAAATAGGTCATCGTTGTGTTTTACCATTTCTTGCTGAGCGCTTCCAGGAGAAAGCAGCTGTCTACCTCGTTCCCTAGGCTAGGTGACTCATACAGAGTAGATGTCTACCTCGTTCCCTAGGCTAGGTGACTCGTACAGAGTAGATGTCTACCTCGTTCCCTAGGCTAGGTGACTCATACAGAGTAGATGTCTACCTCGTTCCCTAGGCTAGGTGACTCATACAGAGTAGATGTCTACCTCGTTCCCTAGGCTAGGTGACTCATACAGAGTAGATGTCTACCTCGTTCCCTAGGCTAGGTGACTCGTACAGAGTAGATGTCTACCTCGTTCCCTAGGCTAGGTGACTCATACAGAGTAGATGTCTACCTCGTTCCCTAGGCTAGGTGACTCATACAGAGTAGATGTCTACCTCGTTCCCTAGGCTAGGTGACTCATACAGAGTAGATGTCTACCTCGTTCCCTAGGCTAGGTGACTCATACAGAGTAGATGTCTACCTCGTTCCCTAGGCTAGGTGACTCATACAGAGTAGATGTCTACCTCGTTCCCTAGGCTAGGTGACTCATACAGAGTAGATGTCTACCTCGTTCCCTAGGCTAGGTGACTCATACAGAGCCTGGTTCCTCTCTAGGTTTCTTCCTAGGTTTCTGCCTTTCTAGGGAGTTTTCCCTAGCCACCGTGCGTCTACATCTGCATTGCTTGCTGTTTGGGGTTTTAGGCTGGGTTTCTGTATAGCAATTTGTGACATCTGCTGATGTAAAAAAGGCTTTATAAATACAATTTGATTGATTGATTGTAACTCATACAGAAATATATATTTTTTGATATTAGCTGCATTCACACACGCACACAGAGGCATGCTCACTCGCGCTCACACACACACATTTAGCGCCATTTTTAGTTAGAGCTTTGACACGCACGGCATATCTTCCTCCTGGGATCTCTGTGGAGTCGTAACCTCTTTTTTGCAATGTACTTTCAGAAAATAATATTATTTTGAGTAGACAGATTGGGGTGGAAGTTTCCCTTTCCCCATCCCATTAGAGTTGTGCAATGTGCTGTGTGACTTTCCCTCTGTTTGACTTTGACATTATTTAGTCATCTGGGTGGCTGATGAATAGCCGTCAATACTGTGGCAGTTCCCCTTGTGCCGGGGGGTTTATCGGGGTCAGAAAACGTCATGGGTATTTATATCCATCTCATGTAGCAGCAGTGGTGCTGAGTAACACACTGAAAGACACGTTCACTTTCAGAATGAGGAAGTCGAAGGGACAGGCCAGGAATTTAATAGAGATACTAAACTTGTTTTTAGACGACGTGTACAACAAATCGATTGATCGATTGATAGATTGGTCGATCGGTTGATTGATTGATTGTTGAAGATACAGTATATTACCAAGGAAGAGCTCCTCTTGTTGAAGATACAGTATATTACCAAGGAAGAGCTCCTATTGTTGAAGAGGATTGATCGATTGATAGATTGGTCGATCGGTTGATTGATTGATTGTTGAAGATACAGTATATTACCAAGGAAGAGCTCCTCTTGTTGAAGATACAGTATATTACCAAGGAAGAGCTCCTCTTGTTGAAGATACAGTATATTACCAAGGAAAAGCTCCTCTTGTTGAAGATACAGTATATTACCAGGGATGAGCTCCTCTTGTTGAAGATACAGTATATTACCAGGGAAGAGCTCCTCTTGTTGAAGATACAGTATATTACCAAGGAAGAGCTCATCCTCTGTTTCATTGCCTCTGCTTTGTTTGTTTAATTGAGTGTTAGGAACCTTTCAGTCCTGGCCGGCCAAAAAATAAGAGACAGAGTGGTTGAGCTGGACAGCACAGCATGTCGGAAGAAATGATATACCCCACATCACTGCTATGGTTTTAGTCAGCGTTTAAACAGAAACAGCAGGTCAGACGTTGCCTCCTGCTGTTTTGCCGTGGTGAGAGTGATTAAAGTTATCTTCTGTTGTGGTCCAGGAAAAGGAAAAAAGCAGCACACAGTCACACACACACACAGCACACACACACACACACACACACACACACACACACACACACACACACACACACACACAGTGACACACAGTCACTCACAGCACACAGCTGACGGAGACTGAACAGAGATAACTTTTAGAGAGACGAGTAAGGGGAAGGAACGGAACAAGGGAAGACGTCTGTTAGAGAGGAGAGCAGCTGCCTCACTCTGCCAGAGAGCTCGTTGGTCTCCTAAAGTCACATCTGTTTAAATGAGACGGATGAAGGAGATATGCTGCTCCAGTGCAAACCTATGTGATAGATGTCATCCTGGAGTACCCATCGTAGTCAGCCAATTAGAGAACAATATCAACACACATAGGATGAACACATAGTAATATAATAATAATATGTGCCGTTTAGCACACGCTGTTATCTACAGTGTACATACATTGTACGTACGGGTGGTCCCGGGAATCGAACCCGCTATCATGGCATTGCAAGCACTACCAACTGAGCTACAGAAGACCCACAGGAGCATGATGAATAACATATGATATGTTAACCTACCTAGTGATAGACAGCAGGCTGACTGTTAATCTACCTGGTGATAGACATCAGGCTGACTGTTAACCTACCTAGTGATAGACAGCAGGCTGACTGTTAACCTTGTATCTAGTGATAGACAGCAGGCTGACTGTTAACCTTGTATCTAGTGATAGACAGCAGGCTGACTGTAAACCTACCTAGTGATAGACTGCAGGCTGACTGTTAACCATGTATCTAGTGACAGACAGCAGGCTGACTGTTAACCTACCTAGTGATAGACAGCAGGCTGACTGTTAACCTTGTATCTAGTGATAGACAGCAGGCTGACTGTTAACCTTGTATCTAGTGATAGACAGCAGGCTGACTGTAAACCTACCTAGTGATAGACTGCAGGCTGACTGTTAATCTACCTGGTGATAGACATCAGGCTGACTGTTAACCTACCTAGTGATAGACAGCAGGCTGACTGTTAACCTTGTATCTAGTGATAGACAGCAGGCTGACTGTTAACCTTGTATCTAGTGATAGACAGCAGGCTGACTGTAAACCTACCTAGTGATAGACTGCAGGCTGACTGTTAACCATGTATCTAGTGATAGACAGCAGGCTGACTGTTAACCTACCTAGTGATAGACTGCAGGCTGACTGTTAACCATGTATCTAGTGATAGACAGCAGGCTGACTGTTAACCTTGTATCTAGTGATAGACAGCAGGCTGACTGTTAACCTTGTATCTAGTGATAGACAGCAGGCTGACTGTAAACCATGTATCTAGTGATAGACAGCAGGCTGACTGTAAACCATGTATCTAGTGATAGACAGCAGGCTGACTGTTAACCATGTATCTAGTGATAGACGGCTGGATATTGGCTGGGTGTAGCCTAGTTAAGTCAAGCTGTATATAGGAACACACAGGGATGTGCATAGGAGCAATGGGAAATAGCAGGTTAACTGTTAACCATGTATCTATAGACAGCAGGACATTGGCTGGGTGTAGCTAAGAGCCTTAGTGTTAGTACATTATAAACTGGGTGGTTCGAGCCCTGAATGCTGACAGCCGTGGTATATCAGACGACGGGTATGAAAAAACATGTATTTTTATTGCTCTGATTACGTTGGTAACCAGTTTATAATAGCAATAAGGCACGAGGAGGTGTGATATATGGCCAATATACCACGGCTAAGTGCTGTATCCAGACACTCCGCGTTGCGTCGTCCATAAGAACAGTCCTTAGCCGTGGTATATTGGCCATATACCACACCTCCTCGTGCATTATTGCTTAAATTAAGTATACTAATAATACAGTTCAGAACAGCAGTTTAGTTATAGTACAGTATACTCTGCTGCCCTGAACTAATAATAAAGTTCACAACAAATCAAATGTTATTTGTCACATGCGAATACAACAGGTGAAATGCTTACTAACGAGCCCTTATCCAACAATGCCGTTCAAGTAATAGAGTTAAGAAAATTTTTTACTAAATAAAAAGTAACTTAATAAAATAAGAATACAGAGGCTATATACAGGGAGTACCGATACCGAGTCAATGTGCGGGAATACAGGTTAGTCGAGGTAATTTGTACGCGTAGGTAGGGGAAAAGTGACTATGCATAGATAAAATCAAGGGGGAGGGTGTCAATGTAAATAGTTTGGGTGGCCATTTGATGAATCGTTCCGCAGTCTTATGGCTTGGGGATAGAAGCTGTTAAAGAGCCTTTTGGACCTAGACTTGGCGCTCCGGTACCGTTTGCCGTGCGATAGCAGAGAGAACAGTCTATGACTAGGGTGGCTGGAGTCTTTGACAATTTTTTTGGCCTTCCTCTGACACCGCCTGGTATAGAGGTCCTGGATGGCAGGAAGCTTGGCCCCAGTGATGTACTGGGCCGTACGCACTACCCTCTGTAGCGCCTTACGGTCGGATGCCGAGTAGTTGCCATACCAGGCGGTGATGCAACCGGTCAGGATGCTCTCGATGGTGCAGCTGTAGAACTTTTAAAGGATCTGGGACCCATGCCAAATCTTTTCAGTCTCCTGAGGGGGAAAAGGTGTTGTCGTGCCCTCTTCACGACTGTCTTGGTGTGTTTGGACCATGATAGTTGGTTGGTGATGTGGACACCAAGGAACTTGAAACTCTCGACCCGCTCCACTACAGCTCCGTCGATGTGAATGGGGGCATGTTCAGCCATCCTTTTCCTGTTGTTCATCTCCTTTGTCTTGCTCACATTGAGGGAGAGGTTGTTGACCTGGTACCACAATGCCAGGTCTCTGACCTCCTCCCTATAGGATGTCTCATCGTTGTCGGTGATCAGGCTTATCTCTGTTGTGTCGTCAGCGAACTTAATGATGGTGTTGGAGTCGTGCTTGGCCTCCAGTCGTGGGTGAACAGGGAGTACAGGAGGGGACTAAGCACGCACCCCTGAGGGGCCCCCGTGTTGAGGATCAGCGTGACAGATGTGTTGTTGCCTACTTTAAACACCCTAGGTTCCTCTTGAGTCACTGAGATCTCTTCTCCTAGCCATGGTAGTCAAAATAACAATGGACAGCTGGACATATTATACATGACCCTAAGCATGATGGGATGTTAGTTGCTTAACTAACTCAGGAACCACACCTGTGTGGAAGCACCTGCTTTCAATATACTTTGTATCCCTCATTTACTCAAGCGTTTCCTTTATTCTGGCAGTTTCCTGTATATCATGACGTGTCGTGGAATGTGTGAATTGTTCAGGTCGTCTTTCTGCAGTCACCTAGCGCTGGTATTCTGTAGCCTATGCTAATGGTATTCTGTTGACATGCCAAACCATATGTGTTGAATCTGATTAATGGCCTGTCTCAGCATCATGAGGTGTTATGGAATGTGCAAGTCTTCTATATGCAGTAACCTAACAGTATTCTGTCACCTAGGGTAACCGTATTCTAATCTGTTGCCATGCCACCACCGTTCTGTTATATCATCCTCTTCCTGATGATGATGCTATAAAAAGACACGGGTATCCTGGGAAACGACGTGGATCTTGCCACAGCGCATTCTCTCTCTCTCTCTCTCTCTCTCTCTCTCTCTCTCTCTCTCTCTCTCTCTCTCTCTCTCTCTCTCTCTCTCTCTCTCTCTCTCTCTCTCTTTGCTCTTCCACCTCCCCTCTCTCTCACTCTCTCTCCTT
>NW_028162760.1:0-13950 GCF_964263955.1 Coregonus lavaretus | reverse complement strand
CTACATACACACACTAACACCGATACTATTATTTCGTGCCCTCCCTGGTGCAGACTGACCAGCCCTCCCTGGTGCAGACTGACCAACCCTCCCTGGTGCAAACTGACCAGCCCTGGGAAAGAGGAAGCCATTAATGTTCTGTGTGTACAAATCCAATAGGAAACTACAGTAGGAAACTACAGTAGGAAACCCCTAGAGAATATTCAACACAGTAACAGTACAACACTCAACTCACCTTCTGGTTCACATGACCCGGGTTCACTTGATGTTGATCGTCCTATACAGATCATAGCGTAGTGTTTGTGCCCAGGCACGTCAATGTCTGCATCTTTGGCCTCTATTCAGTCCGTATCCCAGAAGTCCAGCGTTACAGTGTGATTTAAATATAAAGGCAATTTTTCCGCGTTGGCGGAGACTGCGTTCACGGTAAACGCTGCAGATATCGGCTCAATATGCAGCGATACAGATTGAATAGAGCCCTTTGTAAACTATGGCGCTGGGGCTTTTGGAGGCAGTGGTGCCTGGGTAGTGTTTTCATTGGTTCCCATGACCCTGTTTCACTCCATGTGGAATACAGTAACCACCGCCATACTGTACTGTCACAGCCAGCCCGGGTAGTTGGCCTGCAGATCATTAGCCTAAATGGGTGCCAGAAGGCCTAGGTTCCTTGAAACTATACATCTTGGCTTAGTTTCTAGACCCTGTCTACCAGGAGAACAGTGGAGCGTGCCAGCTTTGAGTTTGGCTCAGTTGGAATGAATTTTGACTCGTTTACAGTGTCTGAATGTCAAGTGATCATGTAACAGACTCGAGTTGGAGCAGCTCACTGACAGTAACTGAATGTAACAGACTAGACTGTCTGATCACCAGAGGATGACTGGGGGAACAGGGAAGGACATAGCAGCCGTCGAGGAGTGTAATACCAGGACTCCAAAAGGGTTTTCTAGTGTTCCAGGGCTTGGCAAGGGAAAAGCCAGCAGAGAGAGCTGTGCAGCGGTAATGTTACGGTTGACTTCCTCTATGACATGAACTGGATTCCTGGTGTCAAGTCGTCATCTTTTGGCTTTCGTTCTGCTATGAGTAACTGCTTTGATGTTTCTGAATCGTATTGAAAACAAATGAGGGTGTCCAGATGTGTTACTAAGAAAATTATTTTACTAATGTTTTTTTATGGGTCAGTTCACTTAGTGGCCACAGAGGGGAAGTAGAGGTCCAGTTTTCAAGTTTCAAGTTTTAATGTCACATGCACAAGTACAGTGAAATGCCTTTCTTGCAAACTCAAAACCCAACAATGCAATAATCAATAACAATGTATTACTAGAAAAAAACACATAATAAGAAATAAGAATAAGAATATGAAATACACAATAAAGTAAGAAAGTAATCGTACTATATACAGGAAATATTTAAAAAGTCTGTTCCAATACCATATTAACAATGTGCAGGGATACTGGAATGATGGAGGTAGATATGTACAGGGGTAAGCATACTACATGACAGAATGATAGACCGTGTACTGTATGACAGAGTGATAGACCGTGTACTGAATGACAGAGTGATAGACCGTGTACTGTATGACAGAGTGATAGACCGTGTACCATATGACAGAGTGATAGACCGTGTACCATATGACAGAGTGATAGACCGTGTACCATATGACAGAGTGATAGACCGTGTACTGTATGACAGAGTGATAGACCGTGTGCCGTATGACAGAGTGATAGACCGTGTACTGTATGACAGAGTGATAGACCGTGTACTGTATGACAGAGTGATAGACCGTGTACTGTATGACAGAGTGATAGACCGTGTACCGTATGACAGAGTGATAGACCGTGTACTGTATGACAGAGTGATAGACCGTGTACTGTATGACAGAGTGAAAGACCGTGTACCGTATGACAGAGTGATAGACCGTGTACTGTATGACAGAGTGAAAGACCGTGTACCATATGACAGAGTGATAGACCGTGTACTGTATGACAGAGTGATAGACCGTGTACTGTATGACAGAGTGATAGACCGTGTACTGTATGACAGAGTGATAGACCGTGTACCATATGACAGTGATAGACCGTGTACCATATGACAGAGTGATAGACCGTGTACCATATGACAGAGTGATAGACCGTGTACTGTATGACAGAGTGATAGACCGTGTACTGTATGACAGAGTGATAGACCGTGTACTGTATGACAGAGTGATAGACCGTGTACCATATGACAGAGTGATAGACCGTGTACTGTATGACAGAGTGATAGACCGTGTACTGTATGACAGAGTGATAGACCGTGTACTGTATGACAGAGTGAAAGACTGTGTACCATATGACAGAGTGATAGACCGTGTAGTGGATGACAGAGTGATAGACCGTGTACTGTATGACAGAGTGATAGACCGTGTACTGTATGACAGAGTGAAAGACCGTGTACCATATGACAGAGTGATAGACCGTGTACTGTATGACAGAGTGATAGACCGTGTACTGTATGACAGAGTGATAGACCGTGTACTGTATGACAGAGTGATAGACCGTGTACTGTATGACAGAGTGATAGACCGTGTACTGTATGACAGAGTGAAAGACCGTGTACCATATGACAGAGTGAAATACCGTGTACTGTATGACAGAGTGAAAGACCGTGTAGTGGATGACAGAGTGATAGACCGTGTACCATATGACAGAGTGATAGACCGTGTAGTGGATGACAGAGTGATAGACCGTGTACCATATGACAGAGTGAAATACCGTGTACTGTATGACAGAGTGAAAGACCGTGTACCATATGACAGAGTGATAGACCGTGTAGTGGATGACAGAGTGATAGACCGTGTACTGTATGACAGAGTGATAGACCGTGTACTGTATGACAGAGTGAAAGACCGTGTACCATATGACAGAGTGATAGACCGTGTACCGTATGACAGAGTGATATTATTCTGCCACTGTGTCTTCTTATTGGCTCGGCCTTAGGCCTGTATATCACGATGTCAAGGCATATGAATTAACAGGTTATAGAGCAAACAACACAATTATCACAACACATACAGTAGGTTTTCTGACCTCCCCAGTCATTTTACCCACACACCGCTACTGCATGTATGACACACAATGTTACTGTAGGAAATCATATCTTATCTAATCATTTTGATAACCACAACATCTCCTCCTTATGTCTCCAATCCAGTAAACAACAACATATCAAATCACATTTTATTGGTCTCATACACGTGTTTAGCAGATGTTATTGCGGGTGTAGCGAAATGCTTGTGCTTCTAGCTCCGACAGTGCAGTAATATCTAACAAGTAATATCTAACAATTTCACAACATATACCCAATACACACAAAAAAGTAAGGAATGGGATTTAAGAAAATACATATATATGGACAAGCAATGACAGAGTGGCATGGACTAAGATACAGTAGAATATTATAGAATAGAATGCAGTATATACATATGAGATGAGTAGTGCAAGATATGTAAACATTATTAAAGTGACTGTAAACATTATTAAAGTGACTAGTGTTCCAATTCTTAAAGTGGCCAGTGATTTCAATAGACAGCAGCAGCCTCTAATGTGCTAGTGATGGCTATTTAACAGTCCTTGAGATAGAAGCTGTTTTTAATTCTCTCGGTCCCAGCTTTGATGCACCTGTACTGACCTCGCCTTCTGGATGATAGCGGGGTGAACAGGCAGTGGCTTGGGTGGTTGATGTCCTTGATGATCTTTTTGTCCTTCCTGTGACATCGGGTGCTGTATGTGTCTTGGAGGGCGGGTAGTTTGCCCCGGTAATGCGTTCGGCAGACCGCACCACCCTCTGGAGAGCCCTGCGGTTGCGGGCGGTGCAGTTGCCGTACCAGGCGGTGATGCAGACTGACAGGATGCTCTCAATTGTGCATCTGTAAAAGTTTGTGAGGGTTTTAGGTGCCAAGCTGAATTTCTTCAGCCTCCTGAGGTTGAAGAGGCTCTGTTGCGCCTTCTTCACCACACTGTCTGCGTGGGTGGACCATTTCAGTTTGTCGGTGATGTGTACGCCAAGGAACTTGAAGCTTTCCACCTTCTCCACTGCGGTCCCATCGATGTCGATAGGGGGGTGCACCCTCTGCTGTTTCCTGAAGTCCACGATCATCTCCTTTGTTTTGTTGATGTTGTGTGAGAGGTTATTTTCCTGGCACCACACTCCCAGAGCCCTCACCTCCTCCCTGTAGGCGGTCTCGTCATTGTTGGTAATCAAGCCTACTACTGTTGTGTCGTCTGCAAACTTGATGATTGAGTTGGAGGCGTGCTTGGCCACGAAGTCATGGGTGAACAGGGAGTACAGGAGGGGGCTGAGCACACACCCTTGTGGGGCCCCAGTGTAGAGGATCAGCGAAGTGGAGATGTTGTTTCCTACCTTCACCACCTGGGGGCGGCCCGTTAGGAAGTCCAGGACCCAGTTGCACAGGGCGGGGTTTAGACCCAGGGCCTTGAGCTTAATGATGAGCTTGGAGGGTACTATGGTGTTGAATGCTGAGCTATAGTCAATGAACAGCATTCGTACATAGGTATTCCTCTTGTCTAGATGGGATAGGGCAGTGTGCAGTGTGATGGCAATTGCATCGTCTGTGGATCTATTGGGGTGGTAAGCAAATTGAAGTGGGTCTAGGGTGACAGGTAAGGTAGAGGTGATATGATCCTTGACTAGTCTCTCAAAGCACTTCATGATGACAGAGGTGAGTGCTACAGGGCGATAGTCATTTAGTTCAGTTACCTTTTCTTTCTTGGGTACAGGAACAATGGTGGACATCTTGAAGCAAGTGGGAACAGCAGACTAGGAAAGGGAAAGACATGTTTATTTCTGCAATCCAGCAAAATATCCCCAATCCAAGCCTTACACTCATATACTGATATACTGATTTACAGTCATTCAGTTGAACAATTACAGTTCTCTATTCAAATCAAATCACATGTTATTTGTCACATGCTTCGTAGACAACAGGTGCAGACTAACAGTGACCTGCTTACTGACGGGTGCTTTTCCAACAACACAGAGTTAAGGATAAAGATAAAAAATTTAACAGAAATAGTGATAAAAAAATAAAAAAATAAATAAAGAGTAAAAATAACAAGGCTATATTGTTACGTTCGTTTAAGGACGGGTCAGACCAAGGCGCAGCGTGAAATCCATACATGTTTATTTCAACGATAAACACACGAACAAAACAACAAACCAATGTAACGTGACGTCCTCAGGCTAAACACAAAAACAAGCCTACACACGGAACAAGATCCCACAACTGATGATTGCAAACTGGCTGCCTAAGTATGATCCCCAATCAGAGACAACGAGCGACAGCTGCCTCTGATTGGGAACCACACCCGGGCCAAACATAGAAATACAACACCTAGAAAGTAAACATAGAAATAACAACATAGATCTCCACACCCTGACTCAACATACCAGAGTCCCATACGTCAGGGCGTGACATACACTGCTCAAAAAAATTAACGGAACACTTAAACAACACAATGTAACTCCAAGTCAATCACACTTCTGTGAAATCAAACTGTCCACTTAGGAAGCAACACTGATTGACAATACATTTCACATGCTGTTGTGCAAATGGAATAGACAACAGGTGGAAATTATAGGCAATTAGCAAGACACCCCCAATAAAGGACTGGTTTTGCAAGTGGTGACCACAGACCACTTCTCAGTTCCTATGCTTCCTGGCTGATGTTTTGGTCACTTTTGAATGCTGGCGGTGCTTTCACTCTAGTGGTAGCATGAGACGGAGTCTACAACCCACACAAGTGGCTCAGGTAGTGCAGCTCATCCAGGATGGCACATCTATGCGAGCTGTGGCAAGAAGGTTTGCTGTGTCTGTCAGCATAGTGTCCAGAGCATGGAGGTGCTACCAGGAGACAGGCCAGTCCATCAGGAGACGTGGAGGAGGCCGTAGGAGGGCAACAACCCAGCAGCAGGACTGCTACCTCCGCCTTTGTGCAAGGAGGAGCAGGAGGAGCACTGCCAGAGCCCTGCAAAATGACCTCCAGCAGGCCACAAATGTGCATGTGTCTGCTCAAACTGTCAGAAACAGACTCCATGAGGGTGGTATGAGGGCCCGACGTCCACAGGTGGGGGTTGTGCTTACAGCCCAACACCGTGCAGGACGTTTGGCATTTGCCAGAGAACACCAAGATTGGCAAATTCGCCACTGGCGCCCTGTGCTCTTCACAGATGAAAGCAGGTTCACACTGAGCACATGTGACAGATGTGACAGAGTCTGGAGACGCCGTGGAGAACGTTCTGCTGCCTGCAACATACTCCAGCATGACCGGTTTGGCAGTGGGTCAGTCATGGTGTGGGGTGGCATTTCTTTGGGGGGCCGCACAGCCCTCCATGTGCTCGCCAGAGGTAGCCTGACTGCCATTAGGTACCGAGATGAGATCCTCAGACCCCTTGTGAGACCATATGCTTGTGCGGTTGGCCCTGGGTTCCTCCTAATGCAAGACAATGCTAGAACTCATGTGGCTGGAGTGTGTCAGCAGTTCCTGCAAGAGGAAGGCATTGATGCTATGGACTGGCCAGCCCGTTCCCCAGACCTGAATCCAATTGAGCACATCTGGGACATCATGTCTCGCTCCATCCACCAACGCCACGTTGCAACACAGACTGTCCAGGAGTTGGCGGATGCTTTAGCCCAGGTCTGGGAGGAGATCCCTCAGGAGACCATCCGCCACCTCATCAGGAGCATGCCCAGGCGTTGTAGGGAGGTCATACAGGCACGTGGAGGCCACACACACTACTGAGCCTCATTTTGACTTGTTTTAAGGACATTACATCAAAGTTGGATCAGCCTGTAGTGTGGTTTTCCACTTTAATTTTGAGGGTGACTCCAAATCCAGACCTCCATGGGTTGATAAATTTGATTTCCATTGATCATTTTTGTGTGATTTTGTTGTCAGCACATTCAACTATGTAAAGAAAAAAGTATTTAATAAGATTATTTCATTCATTCAGATCTAGGATGTGTTATTTTAGTGTTCCCTTAATTTTTTTGAGCAGTGTATATACAGGGAGTAGAAAATAACATGGCTAGATACAGGGAGTAGAAAATAACATGCCTATCAGGGTAGCTATGTACTGTCCATATAGGTATGTACATATAGGTAGGGGTAAAGTGACTAGCAGCAGCGTATGTGATGTGTGTGTGTGTGCGTGTGTGTGTGTGTGTGCGTGTGTGTGCGTGTGTGTGTCGGGGTGTACATATGTGTGAGTGTGTGTGGGGTGGAGACCAGTGTGTGCGCATAGAGTCAGTGCAAGAGAGTATTGTGCAAAAAAAGGGTCAATGCAGGAAGTCCGGGTAGCCATTTGATGAGCTATTTAGCAGTCTTTTCAGTCTTATGGCTTCGGGTTAGAAGCTGTTCAAGGTCCTGTTGGTTCCAGACTTGGTGCATTGGTACTGCTTGCCATTCATTAATCCACATTGATTTACAATGTGAACCATTTCTAATGGTGGAGAAGGGTGTGTGTGCAACAAGCTCTCATAGTCTCATGTCGGAATTAGATGTTCATCAATGCTTCTCAAAGGTCCAATTTTGAAGTTGTTCCAAATTTCAAAATGTTTAGTTACTTCTCTGTATCGTTCCAAGGTTATGTTTAGGCGTTAACTCTGAATGGTTAAGGTGAGGGTTAAGGTTTGGGATAGGCTTAAAACGAAAATATCAAAAACAACTTTATATCGCTGGATTCAAATCATGCAACCTTTGGAACCAGAGGCCCGATGCTTACACCCATTCACCATCCCCTTCCACAACACCCACCTGGCAAAAACAAAGCCTACTTGAAGGTAACATCGCTCACTGTTGCCCCTAGTGGCCGGTTTCCTAGTAATCTCCCGACATCGTCAGACATGGATGGATGTTGAATACTGACTTGTACTGGGCATAATGAATTTACTTAAATTATCTGATTTCCTTCTATGAACTGTAACTCGGTAAAATCTTTGAAATTGTTGCATGCTGAGTTTATATTTTTGTTCAGTATACTTTATTTTTGCAGATAGAAATAACAGCGTTCTCCATGCACTGTAATTTACAACTTGATAACAGCTATCGATAAGAGCGAGGTAAATGAGTAATCCGTTTGGAGAAGGGGATTGTAAACACACATAGCAAATTGTTTTTGATAATTTATGATCCCTGGAGACGAATGTGAAACCAGCCATATGGAACCAAACTGAAAACCCTATCAACATGACATGTATTGTGGCCCCTTTTCCACAGTGAAATAGGATATACTAGGATATAAATAGCTGTGCCATTATTCAGGATTCTAATTGTGTGCCCTCATAATTTGCGTGGATGAAATTTGGAGACCCAAGCTATGGGCTTCTGTAGGACTGAACCTGCTGAGTTTATGTATGTACTTTAGAATGTTTTGATTACATGCCCGGGCTTTTCGTCGTTTTATTTTACAATTTGTATCATGTAAAATTTTAGCCACTATCAGTAATACCCACATACATTTATTTTTATATCATTCCATTCCATTTATCTTTCTTTCCTCTGTCACATCCCTGTAAATTGTTCCTGAGGGTGGCTAGCATTAGTGGATCATATTAGGTTAACGTTGTGCAATAATTTAGGACATAGCCTGTTTGAATCATTATGGTACTCAGACCACATGTAGCAGGTTAAACCTAGAGCCTGGTTCACAATGACTGGACCATTGTCATACAGTAACATGATTAGTGAGAATTAAACATTAACAATTTAGTAATTTAGCAGACACTCTTATCCAGAGCAACTTACAGTAGTGAATGCATACTTTTTCGTACTGGTCCCCCATGGGAATCGAACCCACAACCCTGGTATTGCAAGCGCCATGCTCTACCAACTGAGCCACACAGGAATTTGGGTAGATTTTTAGGACAATTGTTCAACTTCTATAGAGAGAAAGAGCAACAGAGAGAGAAACAGAGAAAGAGACATAGAGAGAGAAACAGAGAGAGAGAAACAGAGAGAGACCGAGAGAGAGACAGAGAGAGACAGAGAGAGAGAGAGAGACAGAGCGAGAGAAACAGAGAGAGAGACAGAGAGACAGAGACAGAGAAAGAGAGAAACAGAGAGAGAGACAGAGAGACAGAGAGAGACCAAGAAAGAGACATAGAGAGAGACCAAAAGAGAGAGTGAGACAGAGCGAGAGAAACAGAGAGAGAGACCGAGAGAGAGAGAGAAACAGAGAGAAACAGAGAGAGTGACAGAGAGAAAAACAGAAAGAGAGACAGAGAGACAGAGACAGAGAGAGAGAAACAGAGAGAGAAACAGAGAAAGAGACAGAGAGAAAGACAGAGAGAGAGAGAGAGAGAGAGAGAGAGAGAGAGAGAAACAGAGAGAGAGACAGAGAAAGAGAAACAGAGAGAGACTGAGAGAGAGACAGAGAGAGACAGAGAGAGAGACCGAGAGAAAGAGGGAGAACGAGAGAAACAGAGAGAGAGACAGAGAGAGAAACAGAGAGAGAGACAGAGAAAGAAACAGAGAGAGACGGAGACATAAGTGAGAAACAGAGAGAGAAACAGAGAGAGAGACAGAGAGAGAGAAACAGAGAGAGAAACAGAGAAAGAGACAGAGGGAGAGAAAGAAAGAGAGAGAGAGAGAGACAGAAAGAGAGAAACAGAGAGAGACAGAGAGACACAGAGAGAGAGACACAGAGAGACACAGGGAGAGACGTACAGAGAGACAGAAACCGAGAGAGAGAGACAGAGAGAGAAACAGAGAGAGAAACAGAGAGAGAAACAGAGAGAGAGAGACAGAGAGAAACAGATCGAAAGAGAGAGAGAGAGAGAGAGAGAGAGAGAGAGAGAGAGAGAGAGAGAGAGAGAGAGAGAGACAGGGAGAGAGAAACAGAGAGAGAGAAACAGAGAGAGAGACAGAGAGAGAAACAGAGAGAGAGAAACAGAGAGAGAAACAGAGAGAGAGACAGAGAGAGAGAAACAGAGAGAGTCACACAGAGAGAAACAGAGAGAGAGACAGAGAGAGACCGAGAGAGAGCGAGACAGAGCGAGAGAAACAGAGAGAAAGACTGAGAGACAGAGACAGAGAAAGAGAGAGAGAAACAGAGAGAGAAACAGAGAGAGAGACAGAGAGAGAGAGAAACAGAGAGAGAAACAGAGAGAGACAGAGAGAGAGAAACAGAGAGAGATACAGAGAGACAGAGACAGAGAGAGAGAAAGAGAGAGAGAAACAGAGAGAGAGACAGAGAGAGAGAAACAAAGAGAGAAACAGAGAGAGAGACAAAGATAGAGAAACAGAGAGAGAGAGAGACACAGAGAGAGAAACAGAGAGAGAGAAATAGAGAGAGAGACAGAGACAGAAAGAGAGAAACAGAGAGTGACAGAGCGAAACAGAGAGAGAGATACACAGAGAGAGACAGGGAGAGAGAACCAGAGAGACAGAAACACAGACAGAGGGACAGAGAGAGAGAGACAGAGAGAGAAACAGAGAGAGAGACAGAGAGAGAAACAGAGAGAGAGGGGCAGAGAGAGAGACAGAGAGACAGAGTGAGAGAAACAGAGAGAGAGAAACATAGACAGAGACAGAGACAGAGAGAGAGAGACAGAGAAACAGAAACAGAAAGAGAAACAGAGAGAGACCGAGAGAGAGACAGAGAGAGACAGAGAGAGAGAGAGACAGAGCGAGAGAAACAGAGAGAGAGACAGAGAGACAGAGACAGAGAAAGAGAGAAACAGAGAGAGAGACAGAGAGAGAGAGAAACAGAGAGAGAGACAGAGAGAGAAACAGAGAGAGACAGAGAGAGAGAGAGAAACAGAGAGAGAGACAGAGAGACAGAGACAGAGAAAGAGAGAAACAGAGAGAGAGACAGAGAGAGAGAGAAACAGAGAGAGAGACAGAGAGAGAAACAGAGAGAGAAACAGAGAGAGAGAAAGAGAAACAGAGAGATACCAAGAAAGAGACATAGAGAGAGACCAAAAGAGAGAGTGAGACAGAGCGAGAGAAACAGAGAGAGAGACCGAGAGAGAGAGAGAGAAAGAGAGAAACAGAGAGAGTGACAGAGAGAGAGAGACAGAGAGAAACAGATCGAAAGAGAGAGAGAGAGAGAGAGAGAGAGAGACAGGGAGAGAGAAACATAGAGAGAGAAACAAAGACAGAGATAGAGAGAGTAGCAGAGACACAGAGAGAGAAACAGAGAGAGAAACAGAGAAAGACAGAGAGAGAGAGAGAGAGAGAGAGAGAAACAGAGAGAGAGACAGAGAAAAAGAAACAGAGAGAGACTGAGAGAGAGACAGAGAGAGACAGAGAGAGAGAGACAGAGAGAGACAGAGAGAGAGAGCGAGACAGAGCGAGAGAAACAGAGAGAGAGACCGAGAGAGAGAGGGAGAAAGAGAGAAACAGAGAGAGAGACAGAGAGAGAAACAGAGAGAGACAGAGAGACAGAGACATAAGTGAGAAACAGAGAGAGAAACAGAGAGAGACAGAGAGAGAGAAACAGAGAGAGAAACAGAGAAAGAGACAGAGGGAGAGAAAGAAAGAGAGACATAGACAGAAAGAGAGAAACAGAGAGAGACAGAGAGAAACAGAGAGAGAGACACAGAGAGACACAGGGAGAGAGATACAGAGAGACAGAAACCGAGAGAGAGAGACAGAGAGAGAAACAGAGAGAGAAACAGAGAGAGAGAGACAGAGAGAAACAGATCGAAAGAGAGAGAGAGAGAGAGAGAGAGAGAGAGAGAGAGAGAGAGAGGGAGAGAGAAACAGAGAGAGAGAAACAGAGACAGAGATAGAGAGAGTAGCAGAGACAGAGAGAGAGAAACAGAGAGAGAGAAACAGACAGAGATAGACAGAGAGAGAGAGAGAGAAGCAGACAGAGAGAGAAACAGAGTGAGAGAAACAGAGAGAGAGACAGAGAGAGAGACAGAGAGAGAGAAACAGAGAGAGTCTCACAGAGAAAGACAGAGAGAGAGAGAAACAGAGAGAGAGACAGCAAGACAAAGACAGAGACAGAGAGAAACAGAGAGAGAGACAGAAAGAGAAAAACAGAGAGAGAGAGACAGAGAGAGAGAGACAGAGAGAGAGACAAAGAGAGAAACAGAGAGCAAGACAGAGAGAAACAGAGAGAGAGAGATAGAGAGACAGAGAGACAGAAACAGAGAGAGAGACAAAGAGACAGAGATAGAGAGAGAAACACAGGCTTAGTGACAGGCTGAGGCTGAGTGACCATCAATTGGCAATAGAAACCGGCAGACATAAAAAGACAGGAGCGTATATGTGGTCACTGCACGACAGGGGAGGTAGAAACAGAAATGCACTTTCTCCTTTACTGTGATAAATATTCCTCACAAAGACATTCATTATTCACAGAAATTACTACATTTATTCCAAATTTTAACTTATTAAACCCAGAGGAAAAACTAAAAATACTCATGGGCGAACGAGAAATGGCTCCTCTTGCAGCCAAATATGTATTTGCCTGCCATAGCCTGAGGGACACTGAATAATAACCTCTGCATAATAAATAGTAACGTACTTATTATTATTGTTATTGCTATTATTGTTATTACCATTATTATTGTTGTTTATCATTCCAAATAGTAGTGGTATGGGTGGTAATGGTAATGATGGCAGTTTAATGATGGTGGTGGTAGTAGTGGTAGTAATGATGATGGTAGTTGTAGTACTGTTATAATGGTGAAGATGACCGTTATTTAGTTATAAGTTAGTTACAGTTTCATTTTCCAAATTTAGATTTGTATATTTATTATATTTATACTATTGACTGTTACCATTTTATTGTTGTTATTTATTTATGATTATTTACTACCATTTCGTATTATTATTTGTTATTCTTTATTATTTTATTACAATGTATATTGTATACATTGTTGCTTTGGCAATATTGACGCAAAGTTTTTCATGCCAATAAAGCAGCTTGAATTGAATTGAAACAGAGAGAGAGACAGAGACAGAGAGAGAAAACAGAGAGAGAGAAACAGAGAGAGACAGAGAGAGAGAGAGAGAGCGAGAGAAACAGAGAGAGTGACAGAGAGACAGAGACAAAGACAGAGAGAAATAGAGAGAGAGACAGAAAGAGAGAAACAGAGAGAGAGACAGAGAGAGAAACAGAGAGATAAACAGAGAGAGAGACAGAGACAGAAACAGAGACAGAGAGAGAAACAGAGAGAAAAACAGAGAGAGAGAGAGAGAGAGAGAGAGAGAGAGAGAGAGAGAGAGAAATAGAGAGAGTCACACATAGAGAGACAGAGAGAGAGAAACAGAGAGAGAGACAGATAGACAGAGACAGAGACAGAGACAGAGAGAAACAGAGAGGAGAGTACCTGACCACTGTGACCCAAATTTAAGGAAAGCTTTGACTATGTACAGACTCAGTGAGCATAGCCTTGCTATTGAGAAAGGCCGCCGTAGGCAGACCTGGCTCTCAAGAGAGACAGGCTATGTGCACACTGCCCACAAAATGAGGTGGACACTGAGCTGCACTTCCTAACCTCCTGCCAAATGTATGACCATATTAGAGACACATATTTCCCTCAGATTTACAGCGATCCACAAAGAAGTCGAAAACAAACCCAATTTTGATAAACTCCCTTATCTACTGGGTGAAAAACCACAGTGTGCCATCACAGCAGCAATATTTGTGACCTGTTAACACAAGAAAAGGGCAACCAGTGAAGAACAAACACCATTGTAAATACAACCCATATTTATGTTTATTTATTTTCCCATTTGTACTTTAACTATTTGCACATTGTTACAACACTGTATATATACATGATATGACATTTGAAATGTCTTTATTCTTTTGGAACTTCTGAGTGTAATGTTTACTGTTAATATTTATAGTTTATTTCACTTTTATCTACTTCACTTGCTTTGGCAATGTTAACATACCATGCCAATAAAGCCCTTAAATTGAAATTGAATTGAA